>NW_027196711.1:0-67500 GCF_038502225.1 Cherax quadricarinatus | reverse complement strand
ACTCAAGTCCGGCCTGCCGGTTTCCCTGAATCCCTTCATAAATGTTACTTTGCTCACACTCCAACAGCACGTCAAGTATTAAAAACCATTTGTCTCCATTCACTCCTATCAAACACGCTCACGCATGCCTGCTGGAAGTCCAAGCCCCTCGCACACAAAACCTCCTTTACCCCCTCCCTCCAACCCTTCCTAGGCCGACCCCTACCCCGCCTTCCTTCCACTACAGACTGATACACTCTTGAAGTCATTCTGTTTCGCTCCATTCTCTCTACATGTCCGAACCACCTCAACAACCCTTCCTCAGCCCTCTGGACAACAGTTTTGGTAATCCCGCACCTCCTCCTAACTTCCAAACTACGAATTCTCTGCATTGTATTCACACCACACATTGCCCTCAGACATGACATCTCCACTGCCTCCAGTCTTCTCCTCGCTGCAACATTCATCACCCACACTTCACACCCATATAAGAGCGTTGGTGAAACTATACTCTCATACATTCCCCTCTTTGCCTCCAAGGACAAAGTTCTTTGTCTCCACAGACTCCTAAGTGCACCACTCACTCTTTTTCCCTCATCAATTCTATGATTCACCTCATCTTTCATAGACCCATCCGCTGACACGTCCACTCCCAAATATCTGAATACGTTCACCTCCTCCATACTCTCTCCCTCCAATCTGATATTCAATCTTTCATCACCTAATCTTTTTGTTATCCTCATAACCTTACTCTTTCCTGTATTCACCTTTAATTTTCTTCTTTTGCACACCCTACCAAATTCATCCACCAATCTCTGCAACTTCTCTTCAGAATCTCCCAAGAGCACAGTGTCATCAGCAAAGAGCAGCTGTGACAACTCCCACTTTGTGTGTGATTCTTTATCTTTTAACTCCACGCCTCTTGCCAAGACCCTCGCATTTACTTCTCTTACAACCCCATCTATAAATATATTAAACAACCACGGTGACATCACACATCCTTGTCTAAGGCCTACTTTTACTGGGAAAAAATTTCCCTCTTTCCTACATACTCTAACTTGAGCCTCACTATCCTCGTAAAAACTCTTCACTGCTTTCAGTAACCTACCTCCTACACCATACACTTGCAACATCTGCCACATTGCCCCCCTATCCACCCTGTCATACGCCTTTTCCAAATCCATAAATGCCACAAAGACCTCTTTAGCCTTATCTAAATACTGTTCACTTATATGTTTCACTGTTAACACCTGGTCCACACACCCCCTACCTTTCCTAAAGCCTCCTTGTTCATCTGCTATCCTATTCTCCGTCTTACTCTTAATTCTTTCAATTATAACTCTACCATACACTTTACCAGGTACACTCAACAGACTTATCCCCCTATAATTTTTGCACTCTCTTTTATCCCCTTTGCCTTTATACAAAGGAACTATGCATGCTCTCTGCCAATCCCTAGGTACCTTACCCTCTTCCATACATTTATTAAATAATTGCACCAATTGCACAAATGAGTATTACAAAGACAGGTCATATGGTTGCATGAATTGCTGTACATTCAGTCGAATGGAGTATTCTGTTAGGTGGTGTATTTAAAAAATAATTAAGTTAGATTGGGTTTTAGGTTTAACATTTATGTGATATAATTGTGAGAAACATTTAAGATATACAATTTATAAGGTTCAGTTATTCAGTATTTATTTGGTTTTGGGTGAGTAAGTGATCTTTGAGAAGAGACTTGAATTTATAAACAGGTAATGTTTCTTTTATATTTACAGGTAATGAATTCCAGATTTTAGGGCCTTTTATGTGCATTGAGTTTTTCCATAGCGTGAGATGGACACGAGGAACATCAAAGAGTGATCTGTGCCTTGTGTAATGGTCATGTGTTCTTTTGAGGTTGGCAAGATGTTTGAGGGGAGGGTTAATATCAGAGTAAAGTGTTCTATGTATGTAATAGGTGCAATAATAAGTATGGATGTTTTGTATGGTGAGTAGGTTTAGTGTTTTGAATATTGGTGGAGTGTGCTGCCTGTAGTGAGAATTTGTTATCATTCTAACTGCAGCCTTTTGTTGGGTAATTAGTGGTCTGAGATGGTTAATTGTTGTTGAGCCCCATGCACAAATTCCATAGGTGAGATAGGGGTAAATAAGAGAGTGATATAGGGCCAGGAGGGCTGACTGTGGAGCATAGTACCGTATCTTCGATAGTATGCCTACAGTCTTGAAAATTTTCTTAGAAATTTGTTGTATATGTGTATGAAATTTGAGTCTATTATCGAGGTGGATTCCTAAGAATTTTCCCTCTGTTAGCTTTGTGATAGGTGATCCGTTTATCATTATGTTAAGAGGGACATCTGTAGCTCTGTAACCAAACTGAATGAAGTAGGTTTTGTCAATGTTTAGTGTAAGTTTGTTAGTCCTCATCCAGGCAGATATTTTCTGTAATTCGGTATTTACAGTATTGGCTAGCGTGACTGGGCTCGGGTGAGAGAAGACGTATGTAGTGTCATCTGCAAATAGTGTGGGTTTGAGTAATTGTGAAGCATTTGGTAGGTCATTTATGTATAGGAGAAAGAGAAGAGGGCCAAGGACACTTCCCTGTGGGACACAAACTGTAATTGGTTGTGCGGAAGAGCTTGCCCCATTTGCGTACACATATTGGCTTCTGTTGCTGAGGTATGACTTGAGGTAGTTGAGGGAGTGCCCTCTTATACCCAGTGGGACTTCTTTTTTCTCTATTGCAGTGTATATATGTTCTAGCATGTGTATAATAGCATCATTAGTATTTTTATTAGGACTGAATCCAAATTGGCAGGGGTTGAGTATGTTTTGGGAGATGAGGTAGGAGTAGATTCGTTTATGAATTAATTTTTCGAAGATTTTTGAGAGAGGGTGTAAATTGGATATTGGCCTATAGTTATTCAACTCTGTTTGGTCTCCTCCTTTATGGATCGGGGTGACCCTTGCTATTTTGAGAACTGTAGGGAAGGTGGAGGATTCAATGGATTTGTTAAAGAGTGTTGCAATGATTGGTGATAGCACTTGTGACACTTTTTTGTATATAAAGGGTGGTAAGGTATTTAAATCTCCTGCCTTGTTTTTTAGTGCGTTGATAATAAGGGAGACTTCGTATGGGTTAGTCGGAGCTAGGAACAGTGTGTTCGGGTAGTTGCCAGTGAGGTAGTCATTTGGTGGGGTATCTGAGCTTGGGATTTTATTGGCAAGGTTTTGTCCTATAGTGGAGAAGAAATCATTGAGTCTGTTTGCTGTTTCTGTTGGTGGGAGTTGGGGTTCATCTGATTTTGCTAATTTTATTTTGTTATTTCGTGATATCTTTTTTGTTCCCAGAATTTCTGATAGGGTTTTCCAGGTCTTTTTTATATCACCTCATAAGTTGGATAATCTGTTCTCATAATACAATTTTTTTACCCTTCTTATCAGGCTGTAAAAACCATATGAAAATACACCGTAAATTCGCCGTTTTAATCCAAACATACAATCGTTTTTATTTTCTCATGCACTGGAAGCGCAGGATTTGTTTTATATGGTGCACACTTACCACATAGCTCCATTATCTCATAGCTAGGCCCAAATTTACCACTTACAGCTTATCTGAGTGAACTGAGCTCATGGTGTAGAAATACGGCTTGGACCCTGTGGACTAGGCGTAGAACTATGGCTTGGACCCTCAAAGGGTTAATGGACTAGTAGGGGTTGCCCTTTAACCCTTTCAGTGGCTGCCATGTAGAACTGCGTCACTGAGGACAGGGTTCCCCAAATAGTTCTACGTTATGAGCTCTGGTCATGCAGATATGCTGTGAGCAGTAAATTTTGGCCTAGATGTGAGAATGGGCCTGTGGTGAGTGCGCACAGTATAAAAAAAAAAATTCTTCCCCATTCAGCGCATGAGGGACAAAGCAAAACTCTGACCTTGTGTTTGGTTTAAAATAGCGACATTGAGATGTTTTCTAGGATGTTTTTCTTGGTTTTATTGGTCGTTTCCTGGTATCAACTGATAAAATAGTAGACCTGCTACTGAAATATTGGTTGGTTTCAGGATCAAAAGTAGCTTGAAATTAGGATGACAATATTAGACATGATTTGATTTTTGCTGATTTTCCTGAGGACAAGTAAGGTCCCCTCTAAACCCCCAAGTCTGTTTTCTGGGTTTTTATTAGGTCTGATTCAATTATTGGGACACTGTAAACCATGACCAATCATTCCTGGCTATATTTTATATGAGATAGAGTAAATTTTTTATTTTTAATTCAAAATGGAAGGCAACTGTAATATAAGAGGGGCCTGGGGACATAATTAATGAAGAGAGTTAATATTTTAGTGCCAGGAATGCCACCCCACCCACGTGTAATACACGACATCTAAAGAGAAGAGCAATAAAATGTAGATACAGTACACTCATTACTTACTTTAAAATATTTGTAGTCATAATGTAGGGCGAGAGGGGAGTAAACAAGATAAAACGAATAAACAAGAAAGAGAACGAGTAAATGAGAGGGCAGAGATGTGGAGTCTGTAAACAAGCAGATGAATGCCTCTGGTTACTGTTCATACACTTTCATTGCCATGTTTGTGAAGCTTATACCATAATACAAACACCCTACATTGTGTACAATTTGTCTCCACTTTGGTACAGCAGAATAAATAAAGAGCATCACTCCCATTCTCATATAACACCATTTTTAGAGGGAATGACGCTCTGAGTGAAGGCATACGAAAGGAATAATTTTCTACAGTTACCCCCAGTAGAAAACATTCTTCTTTCCGATACTCTGACAAGCTGACTGGAAAAATATCTCATACAGTGGAACCTCTACTTGAGAGTTTGCATATTTTTGTGAAGGTAATAAGACAAAAAAAAAAAAAAAAATCTGATCAGTACTTACCAAGATACAGTGCCAAGAAGTTTGTCCAAAATGATGTGGTGGCGGCAACATCGACGAATTCCACATACGTGCAATACTTTATTTAGCGGTTTTTATAGTTTTTTCTTTTCTTTTCCAATTTTTTTCTTTTCCTACTAACATTTGGGGCCTGAGAGACCAATACTGTATATAATGTATATATATAAACTCACTGTATTGAACACAATAACCGCACTAAAGTTATCATCATATTATTGTTTACCACTGTTGTTTATTACAATAAACATGCACAAATCTTGTATAATACTAATGTTCTATCATATATTTACATATTTACAATCACTGGACATGGTTTTAGAACTGCTGGAGCTTGTGGAACTCCTTGAAACAAGGCACCATGCACAGAGGCACCTTACATTCCTCACACATAAACCGAGTGTCTTTGCGTCTTTGTTGCAGTCGTTTTGTTTGTGCACAGACGATGCATCTCTTCTGAGCAAATTTCTTCTGAGCTGAAGGAAGCTGTATTATGAAATGGTCACCTTCCCTCCTCAAACGCTTGGGTATATCCTGAGTAATTCGAGGACCTTGTTGTATAGCAGGTGTTCTTACCTGGTACTTCATTATGAGTTGCCTGACAACAGACAAACAAAATTCACCATACGGTGGTCTGTTACCAGTCTTTATTTGGTACATATTATATGCATTGAGCATTGAAATGTCCATGAGATGGAAGAAAAGTTTCATGTACCACTTGTAACTCTTACGAACACAATCAACAAAACCAATCTGCATGTCACATTTGTCAACCACATGCATGTTTTGCGTATAATCAATCACTGTCACTAATTTTTGAATACGTTCATTAGTCACTCGATCAACTTTGCCACTGTCTTGCATTTCATTACGGTGAATGGTTGTCAACAATGTGACATCTTGTTTGTCATGCCACCGTAATGCCATGATGTCATTGGCAGTAAACAGCTGCACGTCATCACCACAAGCACCTGTGTTGAGCCTGCGCATATGTTTATGATTAGAACACACTGTGCCACACATCTGTCTTGTTCACTCGCATGAAATCACTGAGTAATGGGCTTGTGTACCAGTTATCAGTATATAATGTATGCCCCTTACCAAGATAAGGTGCCATCATGTTTCTCACTACGTCACCTGAGATACCCAATAACATCTTGGTATCTTTCAATGTTATACTTCCCGTGTATACAACAATATCCAACACCAGGCCACTGTCACAGTCACAGAGTATAAACAGTTTTATACCAAAGCGTTTCCTCCTGCTCGGTATATACTGCTTGAATGACAGTCTACCTTTGAACAAAATCAAAGACTCATCAATTACAAGATTCTTGAATGGATAAAAGTATATGCTGAACTTTTGTTTGAGATACATGAAAACATTTCTAATCTTGTATAACCTGTCACTTCTGTCAGGCCTGGTTTTGTCAGAGAAGTGCAACATACGTAACAGTAAGATAAACCTGTTCACTGGGATGATTTCACTGAAGACCGGGGTAGAAATTAGCCGATCTGTGGACCAGTATGCTTTTATATTATGCTTATAGACATGAGGCATAAGCATTATTGTTGCAAAAAGCAAATACATTTCTGCAACAGTCGTCTCTTTCCACCTGTGTAGTCTTGACTGTGGTGATATGATTGTATTTGCAATGGTGTACTCAAAATACTTATTACTTTCCCTGACAATAGTTTCCATCAATGGCTGGTCAAAGAATAATTCAAAGAATTCCAGTTCATTGGCCGTGGTTCCAAGGGGACAAGTAGGTAGAATTCCACTTTGAGAGTCATCAAAGTGGTGGGGCTTGGGAACAAAATTGGGATTTTGCTGCCAATCCCAGATATGGGTTGCTGGTGGATACTGGACATCATAGGCTGGTTGTGCGGGTGGCTGTGGTTGTGGTGGGCTGGTGGCTGACGCTCCGCTTTGTCCTTGAACTGATAAGTCAGCAGTGTGGGTCCCAGCCTGGGCTGGTGAGTCACGCATGGCGGTGCCACTACCATCACCACTACCACCATCTACTGATGCCTGTGGTCTATCCATGCCAAGTGTAGCCACATCATCCTCACTATCACTATCTAAACCTGGTGTAGGGCCACGGGATGTACTCCGGGATGTACTCCATCCCCTGGGCACAGCATAGGGTACACTACCCGAGCGCATGCGGCGGCGAACATACCGATGCTTCACTGGTGAATATGATTCCTCACTATCACTACTCGAATGATCGTCAAGCGCAATAAAATCACAATCCACGTCACTAACATCTTCATTACTGAAGTCAGAGGCCTGGCCACACGAAAATATTAGTTTTCTCTTGCGTTGAGGCACAACCGACCGTGAGTCACGAGTGCCAACACCAGAGGTAGAAGGTTGAGGATCGTCAGGGTTTTCTGCACTATTATCGATATCCTGGTCATTCCTTTCGGTCACTAACTGATCAAAGCCATAGAATTCGTCTTCCTTTCCACTTCCATCAGTGTCAGAACTATCAGATAGGAAGAGGAGAGTCCCAATTTTCCGGGGAGTGAGAGCTGACTTGCGACGAGGCATGGTGAACAAGGATAACTGAGCCGGCGTTCCCACAATGCTATGCAGGCGCCTAGATTTTTTGTTTATAGCGCACACCCACCATGCAGACCCATTCTCGCACATGTAGGCCTACGAGCGCTTTCGCGCTAAATTTGACGGTGCTAGAATTTTGGCATACATCTACGGTTTGGACACTCAACGTGAAGCCATAGATCTACGGGACAGACCCTGAAAGGGTTAAATTAATTTGAAATGCAATTAATTCGTTCTAGTGGAATTCTGTGCTTCAATAATTTTGCTAATATCAACTCTACGGCTTACTTATTTGTTTTCTCTTGAACATAGCCAAAACAATCAAACATTTCTCTAGTTTTGAGCTCAATTTCAAGGTACTTTTCGTCGTGAAAGCAATCAAAATCATATCTATTTCTGTAATATATCTTCCATTCTATCAAATGAGACCAAAAAAAAACGAGAATAAAACCATAAAAACCATACGAAAATACCACTAAGGGGTGGCTAATTGCTGAGAAGTGAACTCCATTATTTATGCTTAGACTTCTTACATTTTTGGTGTACGTTAAGAAACATCTTTCCATCATACATTGCCCAAGTTTCAATAAGATAGTCCAACAAACAAATGAGATACAATTCCCTAAATCAAGAGCAAGAGCCCCTCACCAGCATCAAGGAACCTGCTCTGAGGTCTACTTGCTTATGGAAATTTTGCTTGCATATGGAAACAAAAAATCGACCCATTGACTGCTTGTGTTTGGAAAAACTTGTATGTGGATGCGCTCGCAAAGTAGAGGTTCCACTGTATTTGTTAATTTATTCTACTGTGGGGTGTATTTATCTTATTTATATATTATGTACCATGTTCATTAAATAATTTTGAAAAAAATATAGATGGATTAATGAAAATGTCTACACTGACGTAATATACGACATTTAATGTGCCACAGAGCGATTATTATTGCGTATTATCATTATTAATATGGAATCAAGACTAATAAGACACTCTTAGTGATTTTAATATGTACCTGCACGCCAGCACAGTGTGTTAGTTTATTTATGTAAAGGTACACATAAGTATAATTATCTGAGTATACAGTAGTCCCCCCAATTTCGCGGGGGTTGCATTCCAAGACCACCTGCGAATTCTGGACGCAGTTAAAAAAAATGCCTATCAATAGCTATTTTTATAGTTTAAACCCTAAATATGCCCCCAAAAAACTTCAATTTAATTTCAAACCCAGCTTCATACATCACCCTTAAAAACAAAAAAAAGAATGTAAAGATAAATCGGTATACAGTACTGAACTGCTATGTCTCTTGCAGTGGTAGAATGTAAAATACCGATGTTACCCCCCTATGTACTGTAATTCAAGCAAGCCCATTTTCTTTCATATGTGTATGACCTGCTCGACATACGTCCACTCGACTTACGATTGTGCATCTGGCAGCTGGGCTGGGCTGGCTGATCCATACCACTGTACAATAGTATTTGACGATACTCGCAGCGGCAACGCGCCATGCAGGCAGCATCAGTATGAGTTACCCTGCCCTATCAGCAGCATCGTATTGTATTAACTGTACTAACTGGACAGTAAATTTCATGATGGCCCCTAAGAGGAAGTCTGAATCTTGCACTAGAAATTGTGTCAAGAAGGTAAGAAAGGCTCTTACTCTCGAATTCACTCTATTTTTTTTTCACTGTTGCACATAAACCTGTCTGTATCTGTCTGCCTGTACATCTGTATACCTGGGAAATAGGGAAACCCTTGTTAATAATTTAGAAATTACAGAGGAACTTGGCACAATCGATCACAAATCAATTACCTTTAGCATTGAATGGAAGTATGACAGTAGGGGTAATTCAGTAATGGTCCCAGATTTTCGCTTAGCAGATTACAATGGGCTTAGAGAACACTTATCATCTGTTGACTGGGGTAACGAAGAGAGCTATCAATATGACAGCTTTCTGAACACTACACATGCAGCCCAAAGAACATTTATCCCGTATAAAGAAATTAGATCTAATAAAAATGACCCAAAATGGATGAATAATAGGCTCAAATATCTTTTAGGGCAGAAGAAAAGGAATTTATAGATGTATCAAAAGAGGTGAAGGTCATCTTATGAAACAGTATAATGACATTAAGAGGGACGTTAAAAAGTTAAACGGGAGTACGAAATTAAAGTTGCTAGGGATTAGAAACTAACCCAAAAAAAAATTTCCAGGTCTATAGAACAAAAGTTAAATATAAGATAGGGCCCCTTAAAAATAACTATGGGCATCTTACTGACTAAGAGAATGAAATGTGCTCGATTTTAAATAATTATTTTCTCTCAGTTTTTACACAGGAAGACACTAACAATATCTGAGTACAGTGGACCCCCGCCTTACGATGGCATCGCGTTACGTTAAATCCGCCATACAATACATTTTAAAGCAAAAATTTTTGCCTCGCCTCACGCTAAAAAACTCGCCTTACAAGATTCATCAGGGACGCGTCCCACATGTGGCCTCAGCGCCAGTGTTTACAAGTCAGCCAGTGCGGTCACATCTATGCATACATTCGGTACATTTCACATTATCCCAGTGTTTTTAGTGCTTGTAACTGCAAAATAAGTCACCATGGACCCCCAAGAAAGCTTCTAGTGCCATCCCTGTGGTAAAACGGGCGAGAATTAGTATGGAATTGAAAAAAGAGATTAAGGAAATGTGTGCAAAGTGAGTTGAACTGCAAACCTTTATGGATGTCTTCTTCAGTTTGTGTGTATTAAAATTAATATTTCATGTGGAAAAATTTTTTTTTTCCATACTTTGGGGTGTCTTGCACAGATTAATTTGATTTCCATTATTTCTTATGGGGAAAATTAATTCGCCTTACGATAATTTCGGCTTACAATGAGCTCTCAGGAACGGATTAATATCGTAAGGTAGGGGTTCACTGTAATTAATTTTTATAGTGGGCCTGAAGAAGATAAATTATGTAACGTCACAGTCACTAGTGAAATGGTTATGAAACAAATAGACTGAAACAAAATAAATTACCGGGTCCTGATGAGGTTTTTTCAAGGGTTCGTAAGGAATGCAAAATGGAACTCTGTGAACTATTAACCCTTTGACTGTCACAACCCCCAATCCTGAGGTGTCTCCTGGTGTCGCAAAATTTAAAAAAAAAATAAATATTTTTTCTTATGAAATGATAGAGAATCTTTTCCCGATTGTAATGACACCAAAAAAAACGAAATTTGATGGAAAACTGAAGGAATTATGCTCTCGCGAAGTTAGCGACCTCTGCGCTGTTTACAAATCGGCGATTTCGCCCACTTTGAGCCCTATTTTCGGCTAATTCCATTGTTCCAGTCGCCCAAACTCATAGCTATTTCTATCGATTGAGTACAAGAAACTGCCCATTTACCGATTTCAACTACCTAATAATGTGGTCAGAAATTTGCAATTTGGCCAATTTCACGAAAACTAAAAAATATGACAATTTCAAAATAAGGTCCAGAATGAACAATGCAGACATTCCTGGCTCTAAAATAACATTTCTTTGTTTATCAGTCATGTCTCCAGGCCCCTCTGATATTACTCTTGCTTTCTATTTTGAATTTTTATTCAAACAAAAAATAGAAGACTTACTATTATGCAGACTACTGCAATACTGTAATAATTGTATAAATAACATCAACCCATTCATGACTGCATATTAGAATGGCTAGTTGGACATTTATTGGACAATGGCATCATTTGTTTACTTTTGAACATTGGCAAAAATCAAACATTTCCCCTAGTTTGAGCTCCATTTCTAGGTTCTTTTTGTAGTAAAATCAATCAAAATCACCTCTATTTCTATAATATGTTTTCCATTCTATCAAATGAGACCAAGAAAACGAGAATACAACCATAAATACTATACGAAAATAGACCACAAATTCGGCATTTTAATTAAAAAAACGGTCGGAGTTTTTTTTTCTCATTATGCACTGCGTGCTCCAGGATTTTTTTTATGTGGTGCACACTGACCACACAGACCCATTCTCTCACATGTGGGCCTACCAGCTTTCTCCTGCTTGATTTGAAGCCGCTAGAATTTATGAGTACATATACATGTACGTCAAACACGGTACCTCGTAAGACGTATATATACGGCCGCGACAGTCAAAGGGTTAACTAATATTTTTAATTTATCTCTTCAAATAGGTGTAGTGTCTGATATGTGGAAGATGGCTAATGTAATTCCTATTTTTAAAGCAGGGGGCAAGTCGTTACCTTCAAATTACCACCCAATAAGCCTGACCTCAATTGTAGGCAAATTACTAGAGTCAATTATAGCTGAGATTATAAGAAGCCATCTGGATAAGCATAATCTGATTAATAATACTCAGCATGGATTCGCGAGAGGCCGTCCTTGTCTAACTAATTTATTAACTTTCTTCAGTAAAGCTTTTGAGGCTGTTGATTACGATAAAGAATTTGATATTGTTTATTTAGATTTTAGTAACACTTTTGATGGAGTACTGCACGAAAGACTGTTAAAGAAAGTGGCAACTCATGGCACAGGGGGAAAAGTGCTCTAACGGATCGAGTCATGGCTCAAAGACAGGAAGCAGTGTGTGCATAAATGGGGTTAAACCCGAGTGGGGATCTGTAACAAGTGGCATTTCACAGGGATCAGTCTTAGGCCCGTTACTGTTTAAAATACATATCAATGATCTTGATGAGGGAGTTACTAGCGAAATGAACAAATTCGCCGATGACACAAAGATAGGTAGGATAACTGATTCAAACGTAGATATCAGAGAACATCAGGAGGATTTAGACAAACTCAATACCTGGTCAGAAAAGTGGCAGATGCAGTTCATTGTAGATAAATGCAAGGTTCTGAAGCTCGGGAGTGTCCATAACCTTAGTACGTACTTATAAGTTAAATAATGTAGAACGTAGCCATACAGATTGCAAAAAAGGACTTAGGGTTATGGTAAGCAGTAACTTTAAACCAAGACAGTAATGCCTAAGCGTATGTAAAAAGGCAAACAGATTACAGGTCCGCCATCACAAATCCGGCAATCAGTTATTCAGTTCCTTCAGTTATTTGGCACTAATTTTGGCTAGCATAATTTCAAATTTCCAGGGTCGTCACACCAACCTGCTGGTATTGTTTGATGGTGCTACTTGCTGCCTAAGTCATTCCAATTTCTTTTTCTCCATTTATGTTACAACCTGCTTACTTTTAGCCCTAGCCATGCTTCCAATGAATAAAAGAAATGCTTCTCATTATGTAAAGCACCGACACAGTACATTATCCATTAAAGATAAGGTGGCTTTGAAGGCATTGTCGGTTGCCATGAGCTCAGTCTCATGATGCAGGTGAATATGCTTTATTATTACGCTAATATCAACACTACAGCTTAAATGCCTATCACAATTGATCTAATATGACATAATAAACAATATATATAACATAAATGTAGGTAGTAGGTTGGTAAACAGCAACCGCCCAGGGAGGTACTACCGTCCTGCCAAGTGAGTGTACAACGAAAGCCTGTAATTGTTTTACATGATGGTAGGATTGCTGGTGTCTTTTGTCTGTCTCATAAATATGCAAGATTACAGGTATGTCTTGCTACTTCTACTTACACTTAGGGCACACTACACATACATGTACAAGCATATATATACACACCCCTCTGGGTTTTCTTCTATTTTCTTTCTAATTCTTGTTCTTGTTTATTTCCTCTTATCTCCATGGGGAAGTGGAACAGAATTCTTCCTCTGTAAGCCATGCGTGTCGTAAGAGGCGACTAAAATGCTGGGAGCAAGGGGCTAGTAACCCCTTCTCCTGTATATATTACTAAATTTAAAAGGAGAAACTTTAGTTTTTTCTTTTGGGCCACCCCGCCTCGGTGGGATACGGCTGGTGTGTTGAAAGAAGAAAGAAATATAACATAAAACATGTTAAATACTCCAGAATAAATAATATTTGGCATAATACCGAGCAGTTCGATGGAGGTATGAAGAGGATATGGTATACAAATACCATTCTCCTATCCCTGTCTTGGGGGCTTATATTAGAGAAAACAGAGTGTAGCACAGGGCTAACTGTGATATACACTCGTACTCCACCATAAACCCGGAACAAAAAAGTTATTTTCTCTATACAGATTATCACACATAGCAGCATATGTGTACAGAACCTAGGATAACCCAAAAAAGTCAACGTGGTTTATTTCTAGTACCTGGCTTGGGTTAGCAATATGTGATTTTTGGTATATATTCGATTCCCAGCCAGGGTAGAAACATCAGGCGTGTTTCTTTACACCTGTTGTCTATGTTTACCCATCAGTAAATGGGTACCTGGGTGTTAGTCGACTAGTGTGGGTGTTATCCTGGGACACTGACCTAATTTTCTTGAAATACTCTGCATAACAAGTGGCTTTCTATACAGTAGTATGTCACTGATGTCACCTAGGCCTGTATACCTTGTACATGTACGTGTAGTAAATAAAGATATTATTATTATTATTATTATTATTATTATTATTATATTGTTTTCTCAGTTGATTGTTGGGTTATCTTATTCAAACTTGGGCAATGTATGATGGAAAGATACTTCAAAAATGAAAGAAATCAGACCATAAGTAGCGGAGTTCACTTCTCAGCCATTAGCGGCCGCTTAGCAGTATATTTTAGTATGTTTTTTATGGTTATATTCTCATTTTTTCAGTCTCATTTGATAGAATGAAAGATATATTACAGAAATAGATATGATTTTGATTGCTTTCATGATGAAAAGTACCTTGAAATTGTGCTCACAGTACCGAAAATGTTCTATTCTTTAGCGATGCTCAAGAGTAAACAAATGACGCCACTGTCCAATACCTGTCCGCCTGCCAGTCCAAATTCCAATACGTAGTCAAGAATGGGTTGACATTATTTATAGTTACAATAATGCAGCTTTCTGCATAAGAGTAAATTTTCTATTTTTTTTTTTTTGTGAATAAAAATTCCAAATGGTAAGCAAGAGTAATATACGAGGGGCCTGTAGTCGTGACTAATGAACAGAGAAAATATTATTTTAGTGCCAAGAATGTCTGCATTGTCTATTCTGGACCCTATTTTGAAATTGGCATCCGTTGAAATTTTTGTGAAATTGGCCAAATTGCCAATTTGTGACCACTTTATTGGGTAGTTGAAATAAGTGAATGGGCAGTTTCTTGTACTCAGTTGACAGACTAGAAGTAAATAAATTTATTCAGGTATACAAAAATACAGTTACATAGATTATCATACATAACAGCGTATGTATAGAGAACCTAGGATGACCCAGAAAAGTCAGACAAAGTGACTTATTTCCAGTACCTGGCTTGGGCTTGCCATATATGATTTTGGGTAAATATTTTTTTTTTCTAGGTTGTTTGTTGGGCTATCTCATTGAAACTTGGGCAATGTATGATGGAAAGATGCTTCTTAACATACAACAAAAATAAAAAAGACGGACGATAAATAAGGGAGTTCACTTCTCAGCCATTAGCCGCCTATTTGCAGTATATTTTCGTATGGTTTTTACGGTTGTATTCTCATTTTTTTTGACCTCATTTGATAGAATGGAAGATATATTACAGAAATAGACTTGATTTTGATTGCTTTCATGACGAAAAGTACCTTGAAATTGGGTTCAAAGTAGTGGAAATGTTTGATTTTTGCCGATGTTCAATGAACTTTCTTTATTAAGTGTATTCTAACTGCAATATTTTATTATCACACTGGCCGATTCCCACCAAGGCAGGGTGGCCCGAAAAAGAAAAACTTTCACCATCATTCACTCCATCACTGTCTTGCCAGAAGGGTGCTTTACACTACAGTTTTTAAACTGCAACATTAACACCCCTCCTTCAGAGTGCAGGCACTGTACTTCCCATCTCCAGGACTCAAGTCCGGCCTGCCGGTTTCCCTGAACCCCTTCATAAATGTTACTTTGCTCACACTCCAACAGCACGTCAAGTATTAAAAACCATTTGTCTCCATTCACTCCTATCAAACACGCTCATGCATACCTGCTGGAAGTCCAAGCCCCTCGCGCACAAAACCTCCTTTACCCCCTCTCTCCAACCTTTCCTAGGCCGACCCCTACCCCGCCTTCCTTCCACTACAGACTGATACACTCTTGAAGTCATTCTGTTTCGCTCCATTCTCTCTACATGTCCGAACCACCTCAACAACCCTTCCTCAGCCCTCTGGACAACAGTTTTGGTAATCCCGCACCTCCTCCTAACTTCCAAACTACGAATTCTCTGCATTATATTCACACCACACATTGCCCTCAGACATGACATCTCCACTGCCTCCAGCCTTCTCCTCGCTGCAACATTCATCACCCATGCTTCACACCCATATAAGAGCGTTGGTAAAACTATACTCTCATACATTCCCCTCTTTGCCTCCAAGGACAAAGTTCTTTGTCTCCACAGACTCCTAAGTGCACCACTCACTCTTTTTCCCTCATCAATTCTATGATTCACCTCATCTTTCATAGACCCATCCGCTGACACGTCCACTCCCAAATATCTGAATACATTCACCTCCTCCATACTCTCTCCCTCCAATCTGATATTCAATCTTTCATCACCTAATCTTTTTGTTATCCTCATAACCTTACTCTTTCCTGTATTCACCTTTAATTTTCTTCTTTTGCACACCCTACCAAATTCATCCACCAATCTCTGCAACTTCTCTTCAGAATCTCCCAAGAGCACAGTGTCATCAGCAAAGAGCAGCTGTGACAACTCCCACTTTGTGTGTGATTCTTTATCTTTTAACTCCACGCCTCTTGTCAAGACCCTCGCATTTACTTCTCTTACAACCCCATCTATAAATATATTAAACAACCACGGTGACATCACACATCCTTGTCTAAGGCCTACTTTTACTGGGAAATAATTTCCCTCTTTCCTACATACTCTAACTTGAGCCTCACTATCCTCGTAAAAACTCTTCACTGCTTTCAGTAACCTACCTCCTACACCATACACTTGCAACATCTGCCACATTGCCCCCCTATCCACCCTGTCATACGCCTTTTCCAAATCCATAAATGCCACAAAGACCTCTTTAGCCTTATCTAAATACTGTTCACTTATATGTTTCACTGTAAACACCTGGTCCACACACCCCCTACCTTTCCTAAAGCCTCCTTGTTCATCTGCTATCCTATTCTCCGTCTTACTCTTAATTCTTTCAATAATAACTCTACCATACACTTTACCAGGTATACTCAGCAGACTTATCCCCCTATAATTTTTGCACTCTCTTTTATCCCCTTTGCCTTTATACAAAGGAACTATGCATGCTCTCTGCCAATCCCTAGGTACCTTACCCTCTTCCATACATTTATTAAATAATTGCACCAACCACTCCAAAACTATATCCCCACCTGCTTTTAACATTTCTATCTTTATCCCATCAATCCCGGCTGACTTACCCCCTTTCATTTTACCTACTGCCTCACGAACTTCCCCCACACTCACAACTGGCTCTTCCTCACTCCTACAAGATGTTATTCCTCCTTGCCCTATACACGAAATCACAGCTTCCCTATCTTCATCAACATTTAACAATTCCTCAAAATATTCCCTCCATCTTCCCAATACCTCTAACTCCCCACTTAATAACTCTCCTCTCCTATTTTTAACTGACAAATCCATTTGTTCTCTAGGCTTTCTTAACTTGTTAATCTCACTCCAAAACTTTAACCCTTTCAGGGTTGGTGCCATACTAGTACGGCTTGTGCGCTAGGGTTGGTGCCATACTAGTACGCATAAATTCTAGTGGCTTCAAATTAAGCGGGAAACAGCTGGTAGGCCTAGATGTGAGAGAATGGGTCTGCATTGTCGGAGTGTGCGGTAGAAAAAAATTCTGGGACCCAGTGGCACATTGTGGGAACGCTATTTTAGTAGACCTTGTTCACCATGCCTCGCGGTAAGAAGCTCCTCACTCCTCGGCGAACTGGAACACTTTTGTTCCCCAGTGACAGTTCTAATACAGATGGAAGTGCCAGTGAAGATGAGTTTCAAGGTTTTGATGAGGTTGTGACCGAAACTAATGACCATAATATCGGTAATAGTGAGGAAAACCCAGACGACCCTCAGCCTTCCACCTCTGCTGCTGGGCCGTCTTGTTCACGTTCAGTTGTACCAGAATCAAAGAGGAAACTCCTATTTTCCCAAATCCCGGACTCAGATGTGAGCATTGGTGATGATAGTGATAGTGAATATGAACTACAAGCTCTTGAAAACAGTTCCAGTAGTGATAGTGAAGTGGAATATTCTCCAGTGAAGCGTCAGTATATACGACGATATATGCGCTCTGGTAGTGTGCCATATGCTATTCCAAGGGGAAGGAGTACATCTCGGAGTACATCCCATGGCTGTACAACAGGAACAGACAGTGAAAATGAAGATGATAGTGTTGCAATTGGGATGGAAAATGTGCATGGTGGTGGTAGTGGTGGTGCTGGACGTGAGGCACCAGCAGTGGGCCATGCTGCCACCCACGCCGCTGCCTCAGTTGATCTACAACGAAGGCCACCATCCCCCACCCACCCACCACACCAACCTCCATAACCACAACCTCCACAACCACAACCACCTGTCAATATCCAGTACCCACCAGCAGACCTCACCTGGGGTTGGCAGGAAGCTGTCAGTTTTGTTCCCAATCCCCATCACTTTGATGAAAGTCAAAAGTGGAATACGGCCATCTTGTACACTTGGGAACAATGCCAGTGAACTGGAATGTTTCGAGTTATTCTTTGACGGACCCCTGATGGAAATTATTGTCAGGGAAAGCAACAGATACTACGAGTACACCATGGCAGACACAATACTTTCACCAGACTCACGCCTACACCAGTGGAAGGAGACAACTGTGGCTGAGATGTATCTTTTGTTTGCCACAATAATGCTTATGCCACATGTGTATAAGCACAGTGTGAAATCATACTGGTCAACAGACCGCCTGATTGCAACCCCAGGTTTCAGTGATATAATAGGAGTGAATCGATTTGTGCTACTATTACGTATGCTTCACTTCTCAGACAAAACCAGGCCTGACAGAAATGACAGGTTATATAAGATTAGGAATGTGTTTGTGTATCTGAAACAGAAATTCAATATGTATTTTTATCCCTTCAGGAAGCTTGTTATTGATGAGTCTTTGATTCTGTTCAAAGGAAGACTCTCATTCAAGCAATACATACCAAGCAAGAGGAAACACTTTGGTATAAAGTTGTTTGTGCTTTGTGATTGTTACAGTGGTCTTGTATTGGATATAATTGTGTACACTGGAAGTAATACATTGCGAGATACCAGGAAGTTACTGGGTATCTCCGGTGATGTGGTTAGAACAATGATGGAACCATATCTTGGTAAGGGACATATATTGTATACTGATAACTGGTACACAAGCCCCTTACTCAGTGATTTCTTGCGAGTGAACATGACAGATGTGTGTGGCACAGTGCATGCAAATCGTAAACATATGCCCAGGTTCGACGCTGGCACTCATAGGGGTGAGGTGCAGGCCTTTGCTGTCAATGACATCATGGCATTTCGGTGGCATGACAAACGAGATGTCACACTGTTGTCATCAGTTCACCCTAATGAAATAGCAGACACTGGCAGGCAGCATAGAGAAAGCAATGAACCCATTCTAAAACCTGCAGCTGTGATTGACTACACCCTCAATATGCATTCAGTGGACAAATGTGACATGCAGATTGGGTTTGCTGATTGTGTTCGCAAGAGTTATAAGTGGTACATAAAACTCTCTTTCCATATTCTGGACATTTCATTTCCATGCTCAATGCTTATAATATATATAAGATGAGGACCAGAAACAAACCACCATATGGCGAATTTTGTTTGTCTGTCATCAGACAAATAATAATCAAGTACCAAGGAACAGCACCTGCAATAGAAAACCGCCCACGTAATTATCAACAACTACCTTCTCGTCTGAAGCATGGTGATCACTTCCTAACAAAACTGCCTGCTACTGCTTTCAAGAAAAAGGCTCAGAAGAGGTGTTACGTCTGTGCACATACAAAAAAAACGCCCACAACAATGCAGAGACACTCGTTTTATGTGTGAGGAATGTAAGACACCATTGTGCATGACACCATGTTTCAAAGACTTCCACAGGCTGCAGAACTTCTAAAAACATGTCCTGTGACTGTATATTTGTATATAAAATATAGAAAAAATAGTAATAAACAACATTTTGTATTGTTCGTTTGTGTGTGTTTTATAAACAAAATAGTGACAACAGTGTTTATGCAGTTATTGTGTAGTATAGAAAAAGAAATAACTTACAAAATAGTGCTCATATTGGTCTCACAGGCCATAAAAGTTACTTGGAAAAAAAATAATAGAAAACAGTACCTAAAAAAATAAATAAAGTAATACCGGGTGACCGGCAGTTGATGTTACCCTATGCCCGTCATTTTCTGTCAACTTCATGCCTCCATATCTCGGTAAGTATTGATGGTAAAATTTTTTTGTTTAGCCTATAAAATTCAGAAAAAAACACTATCTTTTCTTAAGAAAAATAATTTTTTTTTTTTAAATTTTTACCGACTCTGAGAACAGGTTTGGGAGAGGGCCTGCTGACCCTGAAAGGGTTATATAAAGTGGAACCTCTACTTGCGAGTTTAATCCGTTCCATGACCTTGCTCGCAACTGGATTTGCTCATCTGCAGAATCAATTTTCCTCATTTAAATTAATTGAAATGCAATTAATCCGTTCCAGTGGAATTCTGTACTTTCAATAATTTCACTAATATCAACTCTACAGCTTATTTATCTATCTCACTACATCTAATGTGACATAATAATCAATATAAATCACATAGAAACCTGATATATACTCTCAAAATGAATAAAATATGTAATTCACGTAGTGGTGTCAGCAGAGGACGAGAGTTTGTCTGGAGACAGGACAAAATACTCCAGAATATTTCGCTATCATCAACTCTATGGCTTATTTATCTATCACAGTTCATCTAATATGAAATAATAAACAATATAAATAACATAGAAACCAGATATATACTCTAGAATGAATAAAATATGTCATTATGTAACAGGTGGAGGCGGGAAATTTATAGGCACATCAGAAGAGGAGAGGCTAACCTTACTGACCAATATGTTCAGCTTAAAAGAGAAGTAAAAAAGGATATTAGAAAGGCTAAACATGACTATGAAATTAGAGTTGCTAATGAATCAAAGACCAATCCAAAGGGGTTCTTTCAAGTGTATAGGACGAAGGTGAAGGAAAAAGTAGGACCTCTGAAAATTGGGAATGGACAGCTGATGGATAACGAACTGGAAATGTGTTCCTTATTTAATGACTATTTGTTACGGCCCCCTGCCAAACTAGCGGTTAAATAGTTAACCTGCCGGCCGGCAGTACCACTGGGTACATCATCAAACCCATTGTGGGGACTGCTGAGCCGGCTTTAGAGCAGTAAGTACCTGAACACCTCACGGTACGCAGCTAAGCAGTAATTACCAGAACACCTTACAGTATAGATCTACTGGCAGTAGAGAATATTCTCCTGCCCATCTTTTGGTATTCTACTGGCTTCTACTGATTTTAGAAGAGCCGCTCACCACAGCTCACCGAGTCTGATGGCCTCAGTTACTTGACGGCCGCACTCAGTGAGCTTGCAGCATGGTGTTCTGCTAGTAATTCATCGGACCACCTTGCGGTGTGTCAATTGGTCTTGAAGGTGGTAGATAGTACTCACCAGACCATCTTACGGTGTACTTCTACCGGCCTTAGAGAGTATTTACAGGACTACCGGTGATGTCTGCGGACTCACCGCCTACGCTGGTCAACTGTGGGCCGGAGTCATCTGATATTGTTTTAGTGGGACATTACATGAAGAAAAGGTTGGAGTGTTACACTGAACTGGGCTAGGACTGTAGTGTGACACTTAGGGAAGTATGATGGAGTGGAACACTGATATATGCTACAGGACCGTAGTGGAACACTGAGGAGAAAAGGGTGTCTTGTGACACTGAAGATGGCCTGGTTGTAGTGTACATTGAATAGTATCATGTGACTGGCCTCTTGAAAGACGCTACATAGAGACCAATGAACCCATTCTAAAACCTGCAGCTGTGATTGACTACACCCTCAATATGCATTCAGTGGACAAATGTGATATGCAGATTGGGTTTGCTGATTGTGTTAGCAAGAGTTGTAAGTGGTACATAAAACTCTTTTTCCATATTCTGGACATTTCCATGCTCAATGCTTATAATATGAATAAGATGAGGACCAGAAACAAACCACCATATGGCGAATTTTGCTTGTCTGTCATTAGAAAAATAATATTCAAGTACGAAGGGACAACACCCGCATTAGAAAACTACCCACTAAATTATCAACAACTACAAGTAACCGAATTCACAAACACAATGAGTAACTGCCTGTTGCTACCAGCAATATCTAAACCTACAAGAATCTCCAAGACAAGCATCTCCTTAATAGACCACATCTGGACAAACACCATATTCCCTTTAAAATCAGGCATAATCACAGACAACACTACAGACCACTACCCAACCTTTCTCATAACTCATCTGGGCAAACTACCACAAGACATTACTAAAGTAACCTTCAGACAACATAACGAGACAGCAGTTAACAACTTTATAGCAGCTATGAATAACATCGATTGGCAAAATGAGCTTGAAACATATACAGATATGAATGAATGTATAAATAATTTTCTAAAAAAAGCCCAATGCCTCTATAGCAGACATTGCCCCAGAAAAACTAAACAGATCACAGCAAAGAGACTGAATAATCCCTGGCTAACACCAAGCATCCTCAAATCCATTAACACAAAGCACAAATATGAAAAACAGTATAGAATGGGTCAAATAACAAGAGAACAGTCGAGAAATTACTTGTCAGCACTTACCAGCCTGATAAGAAGGTCAAAAAAATTGTATTATGAAAATAGATTACATAACATCAAAGGTGATATGAAAAAAACCTGGAAAACTCTATCTGAAATTCTTGGAACTAAAAAGTTATCCAAAAACAAAGCAATCAAACTAACAAAATCAGATGAACCCCTACTCACTCCAACCGAAACAGCAAACAGACTTAATGTTTTCTTCTCCACCATAGGAAAAAATCTAGCAAACAAAATACCAAGCACAAACGCCCGTCCATCAGACTACCTCATAGGTACCTACCCAAATACGCTATTCCTAGCTCCAACCAACCCCACTGAAGTTATGCTTATCATAAACACCCTTAAAAACAAGGCAGGAGACATAAACAACTTGCCTGCTTTTATGTACAAAAAAGCTTCTCAAGTATTGTCACCAATTATTGCAACGCTCTTTAACAAATCCATTGAATCATCTACCTTCCCAACAATCCTCAAAATAGTGAGGGTCACTCCGATCCATAAAGGAGGTGACCAAGCTGACTTGAATAACTATAGACCAATATCTAACTTACCACTGCTCTCTAAAATCTTTGAAAAATTAATTCATAGACGGATCTATTCCTACCTCGTTTCACACAACATATTAAACCCTTGTCAGTTTGGATTCAGGAATAATAAAAGCACAAATGATGCTATCATACACATGCTAGAACTAATATATACCGCACTTGAAAAGAAAGAAGTCCCGCTGGGCATTTTCATTGATTTACGTAAAGCTTTCGATACAGTCGACCATGAACTACTGTACTCCAAATTAATGCACTATGGTATCAGAGGCCACTCCCTCAACTACCTAAAGTCATACCTTAGTAACAGAACTCAATATGTGTATGCAAATGATGCAAACTCCTCCACCCAACCAATCACAGTAGGAGTCCCACAAGGAAGCGTCCTTGGACCACTCCTCTTTCTCATCTACATCAATGATCTACCGAATGCATCACAGCTACTCAAACCCATATTATTTGCAGATGACACTACATATGTATTTTCCCACCCAAACGCAGTCATACTAGCAAACACAGTCAATGCTGAATTACAGAAAATATCTGCCTGGATGATGACTAACAAACTTACCCTGAACACTGATAAAACCTATTTCATTCAGTTTGGAAACAAAGCTGCAAATGATCCAATTAACATTACGCTAAATGGATCATCAGTCACAAGACTCACAGAGGGAAATTCCTAGGTATCCACCTTGACAGTAGCCTTAAGTTCCAAACACACATACAACAAATCACCAAGAAAATCTCCAAGGCTGTAGGCATATTATCAAAGATAAGGTACTACGTTCCACAATCAGCTCTCCTGGCACTGTACCATTCACTCATATACCCTTATCTTACATATGGAATTTGTGCATGGGGATCAACAACATCCAATCACCTAAAACCCCTAATAACCCAGCAAAAGGCAGCAGTAAGAATAACAAATTCCCACTCCCGCCAGCATACTCCACCAATTTTCAAAAGTCTGAATCTGCTTACCATTAAGAACATCCATACTTATTCATGTGCCTACTACATACACAGAACAATACACGCAAATATAAACCCTCCACTCAAACTTTTCCTCACCAACCTAAACAGGACACATGACCACAACACAAGACACAGATCTCTTTTTGATATACCTCGTGTCCATATCACACTGTGTAAAAACTCTATGCACATAAAGGGCCCCAAAATATGGAATTCATTACCAGAAGATATTAAAGTAACCCAGTCTGAAAATCAATTTAAGACTCTTCTCAAAAGCCACTTAATCACCCTAGACTAAATGCTAAATACTCAGTACACACTTACTCACCTATGTACTCCCACATCATAACTGAAACAATCACATTGAACCTTTTATCCATTGTTGACAGGAATATAATTGAATCATTGTTTTTCACAAAAGCATTTTAGAATATAAATATATCTTTGTATTATACAAATTTTGATTCATTTATAATTAATATTCTACTGTACAACTATGAAATAATTACTTTCCTACTGTACAACTATGATATACTACTTCTTAGTATTAAGTAGAATGTAAGCCAATAATGTTAAGTTGGCCCATAATGCCAAGGCATAATAGAGGCTCTCTTTGCATTGCAACCCACTATTGTATATACACAATCTCAATGTACTGTTTGCAAAGACATTAAATGAATAAATAAGAAAAACATGTAAGTGTGGTGGTAGAGGGTGGTAGTGATGGTGGTAGAGGGTGGTTGTGATGGTGGTAGAGGGTGGTTGTGATGGTGGTAGAGGGTGGTTGTGATGGTGGTAGAGGGTGGTAGTGATGGTGGTAGAGGGTGGTAGTGATGGTGGTAGAGGGTGGTAGTGATGGTGGTAGAGGGTGGTAGTGATGGTGGTAGAGGGTGGTAGTGATGGTGGTAAAGGGTGGTAGTGATGGTGGTAGAGGGTGGTTGTGATGGTGGTAGAGGGTGGTAGTGATGGTGGTAGTGATGGTGGTAGAGGGTGGTAGTGATGGTAGAGGGTGGTAGTGATGGTGGTAGAGGGTGGTCCAGTGATTCTCAAGCTGGTCCTAGTGGCATGAAAAAAAAAACCAAGAAGGGAGGCAACCCCACCAAAGGTCTTGGTACCTGAAGACTTTATGGAAGGGGATTCTCCTTCCAAGCAAGAGACAATCCTGAATCTTCCCTGCTGCTGGTACATCACTCATCAACAACTCCATAATAAAGATAAGTGGTATTTAACTATTGTTTATTTTGCACGTCCTATTCCTTTCCATATAAGGAAATGTATATTTCATGTAAAAAAAAAAGAAAATTCAGACTTTGGGGTGTCAGGAATGGATTAATTCTACTTCCATTATTTCTTATGGGGAAAATTAACTCGGCCAACGGCAAGCCCTCTGGAACGGATTAATGCCGTTGGTTGAGGGTCCACTGTATAGAAAAATAGTAATAAACATTTTATATTTTATAATATAATAGAGCCTACTAGACTGGAGAATACACTGGATCTCATCTTCACAATGATCTGATACGAAATGTCACCATATCAAAAACAATATACTACTTGGATCACAACATAACTGAGGTTCAGACATGTATGCGCGGAGCTCCAGACTGACATAATGAGATTAGTCATGAGGGAGCCTTCACCAAATTCAACTTCAATAATAAGAACATAAAGTGGGACCAAGTAAACCATCTCCCACTGAAGCAGGGTAACCCAAAAAGAAAGAAAATCCCCAAAAAGAAAATACTTTCATCATCATTCAACACTTTCACCTCACTCACACATAATCACTGTTTTTGCAGAGGTGCCCAGAATACAACAGTTTAGAAGCATATACGTATAAAGATACACAACATATCCCTCCAAACTGCCAATATCCCAAACTCCTCCTTTAAAGTGCAGGCATTGTACTTCCCATTTCCAGGACTCAAGTCCGGCTATATAAAAATAACCGGTTTCCCTGAATCCCTTCACTAAATATTACCCTGCTCACACTCCAACAGCTCGTCAGGTCCCAAATACCATTCTTCTCCATTCACTCCTATCGAACACGCTCACACACGCTTGCTGGAAGTCCAAGCTCCTCACCCACAAAACCTTCTTTACCCCCTCCCTCCAACCTTCTCGAGGATGACCCCTACCCCGCCTTCCTTCCCCTACAGATTTATACGCTCTCCATGTCATTCTGCTTTGATCCATTCTCTCTAAATGACCAAACCACCTCAACAACCCCTCTTCAGCCCTCTGACTAATACTTTTATTAACTCCACACCTTCTCCTAATTTCCACACTCCGAATTTTCTGCATAATATTTACACCACACATTGCCCTTAGACAGGACATCTCCACTGCCTCCAACCACCTCCTCGCTGCAGCATTTACAACTCAAGCTTCACACCCATATTAGAGTGTTGGTACTACTATACTTTCTTACATTCCCTTCTTTGCCTCCATAGATAACGTTTTTTGTCTCCACATATACCTCAACGCACCACTCACCTTTTTTCCCTCATCAATTCTATGATTAACCTCATCCTTCATAAATCCATCCGCTGACACGTCAACTCCCAAATATCTGAAAACATTCACTTCTTCCATACTCCTCCTCCCCAATTTGATATCCAATTTTTCTTTATCTAAATCATTTGATACCCTCATCACCTTACTCTTTTCTATGTTCACTTTCAACTTTCTACCTTTACACACACTCCCAAACTCGTCCACTAACCTTTGCAATTTTTCTTTAGAATCTCCCATAAGCACAGTATCATCAGCAAAAAGTAACTGTGTCAATTCCCATTTTGTATTTGATTCCCCATAATTTAATCCCACCCCTCTCCCGAACACCCTAGCATTTACTTCTTTTACAACCCCATCTATAAATATATTAAACAACCATGGTGACATTACACATCCCTGTCTAAGACCTACTTTTACCGGGAAGTAGTCTCCCTCTCTTCTACACACCCTAACCTGAGCCTCACTATCCTCATAAAAACTCTTTACAGCATTTAGTAACTTACCACCTATTCCATATACTTGCAACATCTGCCACATTGCTCCCCTATCCACTCTATCATATGCCTTTTCTAAATCCATAAATGCAATAAAAACTTCCCTACCTTTATCTAAATACTGTTCACATATATGCTTCAATGTAAACACTTGATCTACACATCCCCTACCCACTCTAAAACCTCCTTGCTCATCCGCAATCCTACATTCTGTCTTACCTCTAATTCTTTCAATAATAACCCTACCATACACTTTTCCTGGTATACTCAGTAAACTTATTCCTCTATAATTTTTACAATCTCTTTTGTCCCCCTTCCCTTTATCCCTTCCCCTCTTTCATACATTTATTTTTTTTTTTATTATCACACCGGCCGATTCCCACCAAGGCAGGGTGGCCCGAAAAAGAAAAACTTTCACCATCATTCACTCCATCACTGTCTTGCCAGAAGGGTGCTTTACACTACAGTTTTTAAACTGCAACATTAACACCCCTCCTTCAGAGTGCAGGCACTGTACTTCCCATCTCCAGGACTCAAGTCCGGCCTGCCGGTTTCCCTGAATCCCTTCATAAATGTTACTTTGCTCACACTCCAACAGCACGTCAAGTATTAAAAACCATTTGTCTCCATTCACTCCTATCAAACACGCTCACGCATGCCTGCTGGAAGTCCAAGCCCCTCGCACACAAAACCTCCTTTACCCCCTCCCTCCAACCCTTCCTAGGCCGACCCCTACCCCGCCTTCCTTCCACTACAGACTGATACACTCTTGAAGTCATTCTGTTTCGCTCCATTCTCTCTACATGTCCGAACCACCTCAACAACCCTTCCTCAGCCCTCTGGACAACAGTTTTGGTAATCCCGCACCTCCTCCTAACTTCCAAACTACGAATTCTCTGCATTATATTCACACCACACATTGCCCTCAGACATGACATCTCCACTGCCTCCAGCCTTCTCCTCGCTGCAACATTCATCACCCACGCTTCACACCCATATAAGAGCGTTGGTAAAACTATACTCTCATACATTCCCCTCTTTGCCTCCAAGGACAAAGTTCTTTGTCTCCACAGACTCCTAAGTGCACCACTCACTCTTTTTCCCTCATCAATTCTATGATTCACCTCATCTTTCATAGACCCATCCGCTGACACGTCCACTCCCAAATATCTGAATACGTTCACCTCCTCCATACTCTCTCCCTCCAATCTGATATTCAATCTTTCATCACCTAATCTTTTTGTTATCCTCATAACCTTACTCTTTCCTGTATTCACCTTTAATTTTCTTCTTTTGCACACCCTACCAAATTCATCCACCAATCTCTGCAACTTCTCTTCAGAATCTCCCAAGAGCACAGTGTCATCAGCAAAGAGCAGCTGTGACAACTCCCACTTTGTGTGTGATTCTTTATCTTTTAACTCCACGCCTCTTGCCAAGACCCTCGCATTTACTTCTCTTACAACCCCATCTATAAATATATTAAACAACCACGGTGACATCACACATCCTTGTCTAAGGCCTACTTTTACTGGGAAAAAATTTCCCTCTTTCCTACATACTCTAACTTGAGCCTCACTATCCTCGTAAAAACTCTTCACTGCTTTCAGTAACCTACCTCCTACACCATACACTTGCAACATCTGCCACATTGCCCCCCTATCCACCCTGTCATACGCCTTTTCCAAATCCATAAATGCCACAAAGACCTCTTTAGCCTTATCTAAATACTGTTCACTTATATGTTTCACTGTAAACACCTGGTCCACACACCCCCTACCTTTCCTAAAGCCTCCTTGTTCATCTGCTATCCTATTCTCCGTCTTACTCTTAATTCTTTCAATTATAACTCTACCATACACTTTACCAGGTACACTCAACAGACTTATCCCCCTATAATTTTTGCACTCTCTTTTATCCCCTTTGCCTTTATACAAAGGAACTATGCATGCTCTCTGCCAATCCCTAGGTACCTTACCCTCTTCCATACATTTATTAAATAATTGCACCAACCACTCCAAAACTATATCCCCACCTGCTTTTAACATTTCTATCTTTATCCCATCAATCCCGGCTGCCTTACCCCCTTTCATTTTACCTACTGCCTCACGAACTTCCCCCACACTCACAACTGGCTCTTCCTCACTCCTACAAGATGTTATTCCTCCTTGCCCTATACACGAAATCACAGCTTCCCTATCTTCATCAACATTTAACAATTCCTCAAAATATTCCTTCCATCTTCCCAATACCTCTAACTCTCCATTTAATAACTCTCCTCTCCTATTTTTAACTGACAAATCCATTTGTTCTCTAGGCTTTCTTAACTTGTTAATCTCACTCCAAAACTTTTTCTTATTTTCAACAAAATTTGTTGATAACATCTCACCCACTCTCTCATTTGCTCTCTTTTTACATTGCTTCACCACTCTCTTAACCTCTCTCTTTTTCTCCATATACTCTTCCCTCCTTGCATCACTTCTACTTTGTAAAAACTTCTCATATGCTAACTTTTTCTCCCTTACTACTCTCTTTACATCATCATTCCACCAATCGCTCCTCTTCCCTCCTGCACCCACTTTCCTGTAACCACAAACTTCTGCTGAACACTCTAACACTACATTTTTAAACCTACCCCATACCTCTTCGACCCCATTGCCTATGCTCTCATTAGCCCATCTATCCTCCAATAGCTGTTTATATCTTACCCTAACTGCCTCCTCTTTTAGTTTATAAACCTTCACCTCTCTCTTCCCTGATGCTTCTATTCTCCTTGTATCCCATCTACCTTTTACTCTCAGTGTAGCTACAACTAGAAAGTGATCTGATATATCTGTGGCCCCTCTATAAACATGTACATCCTGAAGTCTACTCAACAGTCTTTTATCTACCAATACATAATCCAACAAACTACTGTCATTTCGCCCTACATCATATCGTGTATACTTATTTATCCTCTTTTTCTTAAAATATGTATTACCTATAACTAAACCCCTTTCTATACAAAGTTCAATCAAAGGGCTCCCATTATCATTTACACCTGGCACCCCAAACTTACCTACCACACCCTCTCTAAAAGTTTCTCCTACTTTAGCATTCAAGTCCCCTACCACAATTACTCTCTCACTTGGTTCAAAGGCTCCTATACATTCACTTAACATCTCCCAAAATCTCTCTCTCTCCTCTGCATTCCTCTCTTCTCCAGGTGCATACACGCTTATTATGACCCACTTCTCGCATCCAACCTTTACTTTAATCCACATAATTCTTGAATTTACACATTCATATTCTCTTTTCTCCTTCCATAACTGATCATTTAACATTACTGCTACCCCTTCCTTTGCTCTAACTCTCTCAGATACTCCAGATTTAATCCCATTTATTTCCCCCCACTGAAACTCTCCTACCCCCTTCAGCTTTGTTTCGCTTAGGGCCAGGACATCCAACTTCTTTTCATTCATAACATCAGCAATCATCTGTTTCTTGTCATCCGCACTACATCCACGCACATTTAAGCAACCCAGTTTTATAAAGTTTTTCTTCTTCTCTTTTTTAGTAATTGTATACAGGAGAAGGGGTTACTAGCCCATTGCTCCCGGCATTTTAGTCGCCTCATACGACACACTGGTGCAGACTTTGAAATTTGGCCTTTGGACCCTGAAAGGGTTAAAAGTTCCTCAAAATATTCTCTCCATCTACCCAATACCTCCATCTCCCTATCTACTAACTCAACTACTCTGTTTTTAACTGACAACTCCATTCGTTCCCTAGGCTTTCTTAACTTGTTTAACTCACTCCAGATTTTTTTCTTATTTTCATTAAAATTTCTTGACAGTGCCTCTCCCACTCTATCATCTGCTCTCCTTTTGCACTCTCTTCACCTTTCTTTTACTCTCCATATACTCTACTCTTCTTATAACACTTCTGCTTTGTAAAAACCTCTCATAAGCTAACTTTTTCTCTTTTATCACACCCTATACTTCATCATTCCACCAATCACTCCTCTTTCCTCCTGCACCTACCCTCCTATAACCACAAACTTTTGCCCCACATTCTAACACTGCATTTTTAACCCTTTCAGGGTATCCAACGTACTAGTATGGCTCACGCACCAGGGTTATTGACGTACCAGAACGCCTAAATTCTAGCGCCTTCAAATCTAGCAAGAGAAAGCTGGTAGGCCTACATATGAAAGAATGGGTCTATGTGGTCAGTGTTCGCAGTATAAAAAAAAATCCTGCAGCACACAGTGCATAATGAGGAAAAAAAAAATCTTTGACCATGTTTTTGGATTAAAACAGCTACTTTGGACTGTATTTTCGAATGGTATTTATGGTTGTACTATTCTAGTTTTCCTGGTCTCATTTTATAGAATCTAAGACATATTATGGAAATTGAGATGATTTTGATTGGTTTCACAATGAAAAGTACCTTGAAATTGAGCTCAAAGTAGCAGAAAAGTTCGATTTTTACCAAAGTTCAAAAGTAAACAAATCATGCCAAGCGTCCAATACACGTCAATTGGCGAGTCTAATATTCTTTCACAAGTGTGCTGATATTATTTATACCATTTCTACACTAATGCAGTAGTCTGCATAACAGTAAATCTTCTATTTTTTGTGAGAATAAAAATTCAAAGTGGAAAGCAAAAGAAATGTAAGAGGGGCCTGGGGACGTGACTAATGAACAGAGAACTTGTTATTTTATTGCCAAGAATGTCTGTCTTGTTTATTCTGGACTCTATTTGGAAATTGGTATCTTCTGAAATTTGTGTGAAATTGGCAAAATTGCCAATTTCTAACCACTTTATTGGATAGTTGAAACTGGTAAATGGGTGGTTTCTTGTACTCATTCGATAGACAAAATGGAGTTCTAGCGAAATAAATATGATTTTTGTCGACTAGCACACAGGAATTGGCCGAAAATAGGGCTCAAAGTGGGCAAAGTCGCTGATGTGTAAACATTGCCGAGACTGCTAACTTCGCGAGAGCATAATTCCGTAAGTTTTCCATTAAATCTCATACTTTTGGTGTCATTATGATCGGGAAAAGATTCTCTATCACTTCATAAGAAAAAGTCAATTTTTTTTTGCTTCGAAAAACTTCCAACCCTGAGAACAAGTTTAGGAGAGGGCCTGCCAACCCTGAAAGGGTTAAGACCATTAAGAGTGCAAATATTTTAAGGTAAGTAATGTGTGTACTGTATATGCATTTTATTACTCTAGGGAGTTTTAAGCATCATAGTATAGTATGTGTGGGTGGGGTGGCCAGGAGGGCTACCACACCTGACTTCTTAGAGTAAATACTATTCACCTATTGCCCTACATTAAGGCTACAAATATTTTGAGGTAAATAATGAGTGTACTGTCTCTGTATTTTACTTTTTAATGCCAAGTTCTATTGCTAACTTAATATATGTTAGTGTAAACTTGTTATCTGGCATTTATATGCATTTATAAATGGAAAAAATGGAGTTCTGCTTTCTGGCAAAGTCTGCTTTCCGGCAGCAGCCTGGAACCTAACCTGCCGATTTATTGATTCTATATTATCATTTTTGATTGATTTATCATTTATTATTAAATTTCTTTATTGAATTGAGAGTAAAGACAACTCACTGTGCCACTAATTCAACTTATAGTAAATTTGAGTAAAATTGATCTGAGTAAAGCACAATTTCTCTTGATTATCAAAGTGTTGCCTTATCTAGCTGAGTGTTTTTTTTTTCGAGTTTTCCTTGCTCTACAGTGTGATTTGTCATTTTTCTTTACTTATGCAGAATAGTTAAGCATTTTCTTCCCATTTAAGCTTTACTGTGCCATATATTCTCTATCATTCTTGCTTTTATATCCTTTGAATAAGTTCCCTGAGAAGTCCCAGTCACTTCGGTTTGTTCACTTAGTGCATCATACCAGTCAAAGTAAATATGAATCAGCCCACAGTCCTAATATTCCCTTACTGACAATACCTAGCCCTTGAGCATTCTGTTTATTCTCACAGCTTGTATCTGAGATTTGTCACAGTGCTGCAGAATGTGAAGTTCAGATTACATTCTTATACAGTGGACCCCCGCATAACGATGGCATCACATAGCGATTATTTCGCATACCGCTTACTTTAATCGCAAAATTTTTGCCGCGCATACCGATTAAAAACCCGCTCACCGATTTTCGTCCGAGACACGTCCAATGTGCGCCCTCAGCCAGCCTCACATGTGCCGCCCGTGCCATTGTTTACCAGCCAGCCTCCGCGGTAACATCCAAGCATACACTCGGAATATTTCGTATTATTACAGTGTTTTTGGTGCTGTTTCTGGAAAATAAGTGACCATGGGCCCCAAGAAAGCTTCTAGTGCCAACTGTACACCAATAAGGGTAAGAATTCCCATTGAAATGAAGAAAGAGATCATTGATAAGTATGAAAGTGGAGTGCGTATCGCCGACCTAGTCAAGTTGTACAAGAAACCCCAATCAACCATCACTACTATTGTGGGCACCAAAAAGACAATCAAGGAAGCTGTTCTTGCCAAAGGTTTAACTGTGTTTTCGAAACAAAGATCGCAAGTGATGGAAGATGTTGAGAGACTCTTATTGGTGTGGATAAATGAAAAACAGCTAGCAGGAGATAGCGTCTCTCAAGCGATCATATGTGAAAAGGCTAGGAAGTTGCATGAGGATTTAATTAAAAAAATGCCTGCAACTAGTGATGATGTGAGTGAATTTAAGGCCAGCAAAGGTTGGTTTGAGAGATTTAAGAAGCATAGTGGCATCCATAGTGTGATAAGGCATGGTGAGGCTGCCAGTTCGGACCACAAAGCGGCTGAAAAATATGTGCAGGAATTCAAGGAGTACATAGAAACTGAAGGACTGAAACCTGAACAAGTGTTTAATTGTGATGAAACAGGCCTGTTCTGGAAGAAAATGCCAAGCAGGACCTACATTACTCAGGAGGAAAAGGCACTCCCAGGACATAAGCCTATGAAAGACAGGCTTACTCTTCTCATGTGTGCCAATGCTACTGGTGATTGCAAAGTGAAGCCTTTATTAGTGTATCACTCTGAAACTCCCAGAGCGTTCAGGCAAAAGAATATCCTCAAGGCTAATTTGTGTGTGCTGTGGAGGGCAAACAGTAAGGCATGGGTCACTAGGGACTTTTTCTATGACTGGTTACACCATGCATTTGCCCCCAATGTGAAAGATTACCTAACTGAAAAGAAATTAGACCTTAAGTGCCTCCTGGTGTTAGACAATGCCCCTGGTCATCCTACAGACGTGGCAGAGCGACTTTATGGGGACATGAGCTTCATTAAGGTGAAGTTTTTGCCTCCTAATACCACTCCTCTCCTGCAGCCCATGGACCAGCAGGTTATTTCCAACTTCAAGAAACTGTACACAAAAGCTGTTTGAAAGGTGCTTTGTAGTGACCTCAGGAGGTTAGTGGGGAGGATGAGGAAGAGTTGGTGGAGGAGGACAATGACGAACTAACCACTGATGAGCTGCTAGATCATCTTCAACAGCAAGAGGCCAGACCTGAGGAAACTGCTTCAGAGGAGGGGAGAAAGAAATTGAAGAAGTTGCCTACTTCAAAGATTAAGGAAATGTGTGCAAAGTGGCTTGAAGTGCAAAGCTTTTTTGATGAAAATCACCCTGACACAGCTATTGCAAGCCATGCTGGTGACTATTACACTGACAATGTTGTGATACACTTTAGGAAAGTCATAAAGGAACGAAAGGTACAGGCCACTATGGACAGATATGTTGTGCGACAGAGGTCCAGTGACTCTGAAGCTGGTCCTAGTGGTATTAAAAGAAGAAGGGAAGTAACTCCGGAAAAGGACTTGTTACCTCAAGTCCTAATGGAAGGGGATTCTGCTTCTAAACATTAAGACCATCCACACACTCCCCTCCTCCCATCCCATCAATCATCACCAGATCTTCAATAAAGGTAAGTGTCATGTAACTGTGCATGTCTTCCTCAGTTTGTGTGTATTAAAATTAATATTTCATGTGGTAAAAATTTTTTTTTTCATACTTTTGGTGTCTTGCACGGATTAATTTGATTTCCATTATTTCTTACGGGGAAAATTAATTCGCATAACGATAATTTCGCATAACGATGAGCACTCAGGAACAGATTAACCCTTTCAGGGTCCGTCCCGTAGATCTACGGCTTTTCGGTGAGTGTCCAAACCGTAGATCTACGCCAAAATTCTAGCGCCGTCAAATTTAGCGCGAAAGCGCTCATAGGCCTACATGTGAGAGAATGGGTCTGCGCCGTGGGTGTGCGCCATAAACAAAAAATCTAGGCGCCTGCATAGCATTGTGGGAACGCCGGCTCAGTCACCCTTGTTCACCATGCCTCGTCGCAAGTCAGCTCTCACTCCCCGGAAAATTGGGACTCTCCTCTTCCTGTCTGATAGTTCTGACACTGATGGAAGTGGAAATGAAGACGAATTCTACGGCTTTGATAAGTTAGTGACCGAAAATAATGACCAGGATATCGATAATAGTGCAGAAAACCCCGACGATCCTCGACCTTCTACCTCTGGTGTGGGCACTCGTGACTCACGGTCGGGTGTTCCTAAACGTAAGAGAAAACTAATATTTTCCCGTGGCCAGGCCTCTGACTTCAGTAATGACGATGATTCTGACGTGGATTGTGATTTTATTGCGCTCGACGATCATTCGAGTAGTGATAGTGAGGAAACATATTCACCAGTGAAGCGTCGGTATGTTCGCCGCCGCATGCGCTCGGGTAGTGTACCCTATGCTGTGCCCAGGGGACGGAGTACATCCCGGAGTACATCCCGGAGTACATCCCGGAGTACATCCCGTGGCCCTACACCCGTTTTAGGTAGTGATAGTGAGGATGATGTGGCTACACTTGGCATGGATGGGCCACAGACATCAGTGGATGGTGTTAGTGGGGCTGGTGGTGGTAGTGGCACCGCCATGCGTGACTCACTGTGCCACGCGGGACCCACGCTGCTGACTCGTCAGTTCAAGGACAAAGCGGAGCACCAGCCACCAGCCCGCCACAACCACCCGTACAACCAGCCTATGATGTCCAGTATCCACCAGCAAACCGTATCTGGGATTGGCAGCAAAATCCCAATTTTGTTCCCAGCCCTCACCACTTTGATGACTCTCAAAGTGGAATTCTACCTACCTGTCCCCTTGGAACCACGGCCAATGAACTGGAATTCTTTGAATTATTCTTTGACCAGCCATTGATGGAAATTATTGTCAGGGAAAGTAATAAGTATTTTCAGTACACCATGGCAAATACGATCTTATCACCACAGTCAAGACTACACAGGTGGAAAGAGACGACTGTTGCAGAAATGTATTTGCTTTTTGCAACAATAATGCTTATGCCTCACGTCTATAAGCATAATATAAAAGCATACTGGTCCACAGATCGGCTAATTTGTACCCCATCCTTCAGTGAAATAATACCAGTGAACAGGTTTATCTTACTGTTACGTATGTTGCACTTCTCTGACAAAACCAGGCCTGACAGAAGTGACAGGTTATACAAGATTAGAAATGTTTTCATGTATCTCAAACAAAAGTTCAGGATATACTTTTATCCATTCAAGAATCTTGTAATTGACGAGTCTTTGATTTTGTTCAAAGGTAGACTGTCATTCAAGCAGTATATACCGAGCAAGAGGAACCGCTTTGGTATAAAATTGTTTGTACTCTGTGATTGTGACAGTGGCCTGGTGTTGGATATTGTTGTATACACGGGTAGTAAAACATTGAAAGATACCAAGATGTTATTGGGTATCTCAGGTGACGTAGTGAGAAACATGATGGCACCTTATCTTGGTAAGGGCCATACATTATATACCGATAACTGGTACACAAGCCCATTACTCAGTGATTTCATGCGAGTGAACAAGACAGATGTGTGTGGCACAGTGCGTTCTAATCGTAAACATATGCCCAGGCTCAACGCAGGTGTTCGTGGTGATGACGTGCAGGTGTTTACTGCCAATGACATCATGGCATTACGGTGGCATGACAAACGAGATGTCACATTGTTGACAACCATTCACCGTAATGAAATGCAAGACAGTGGCAAAGTTGATCGAGTGACTAATGAACGTATTCGAAAACCAGTGACAGTGATTGATTATACACAAAACATGCGCTTGGTTGACAAGTGTGACATGCAGATTGGTTTTGTTGACTGTGTTCGTAAGAGTTACAAGTGGTACATGAAACTTTTCTTCCATCTCATGGACATTTCAATGCTGAATGCATATAATATGTACCAAATAAAGACTGGTAACAGACCACCGTATGGTGAATTTTGTTTGTCTGTTGTCAGACAACTCATAATGAAGTACCAGGTAACAACACCTGCAATACAACATGGTCCTCGAATTCATCACAATATACCCAAGCGTTTGAGGAGAGAAGGTGATCATTTCATAATACAGCTTCCTTCAACTCAAAAGAAATTTGCTCAGAAGAGATGCATTGTCTGTGCACAAACAAAACGACGGCAACAAAGACGCAAAGACACTCGGTTTATGTGTGAGGAATGTAAGGTGCCTCTGTGCATGGTGCCTTGTTTCAAGGAGTTCCACAAGCTCCAGCAGTTCTAAAACCATGTCCAGTGATTGTAAATATGTAAATATATGATAGAACATTAGTATTATACAATATTTGTGCATGTTTATTGTAATAAAAAACAGTGGTAAACAATAATATGATAATAACTTTAGTGCGGTTATTGTGTTCAATACAGTGAGTTTATATATATATCAATTATATACAGTATTGGTCTCTCAGGCCCCAAATGTTAGTAGGAATAGAAAAAAATTGGAAAAGAAAAGAAAAAACAACTAAAACAACAAAATAATATAATACGCGTATGTGGAATTCGTCGATGTTGCCGCCACCACATCATTTTCTACAAACTTCTTGGCACTGTATCTCGGTAAGTACTGATCAGATTCTAATTTTTTTTGTTTTATTACCTTCACAAAAATATGCTCTTTAATTCTGTAAGAAAAAATAATTTTTTTTTTTTTTTTTCAAAATTTCTTGGACACTGGTGCGTGACTTCAGATTTTGGCCTTGGACCCTGAAAGGGTTAACTCTGTAATGAGCCAAGAATTACTGTATCAAACAGCCGAGTTGGGTACCACAAGCAGAAGGGTACACCAATTACTAATTCCACAGTCACTAGTGAATGTAGTTCTACAGCTAGTTCACGATGCACCAGGTGTTGCACACCCTGGTATGGATCGTTCTGTGAAACAAGCCAGAATGAAATACTTTTGGCCATGTATGGCAACTGACATTTCCGAGTATGTTAAGAAATGTTGTGTCTGTATGCAACATAAATGTAATGTTAATGGTCCAAATCCTATCCAGGTGTATCCCACCACAAATGAACCATGGGAAAGAGTTGCCACAGATATGTTAACCAATCTCCAATGTTCCCTCCAAGGCAACAAACATGTGTGTGTTATGGTAGACCATTTCACCAGATATTGTGAGTTAGTTCCTACTGTAAATAAGACTGCCAAGACTGCAGCTAAAGCTTTCAAAGAGCGTATAATCTGTAGACATACCACCTCTAGGTCCCTAGTAAAAGAGAGCTCATTGTTATGCGAAATTATCGTTATGCGAATGAATTTTCCCCATAAGAAATAATGGAAATCAAATTAATCCGGGCAAGACACCCGAAAGTATGAAAAAAAAAAATTTTACCACATGAAATATACATTTTCCTACACACAAAGAGAAGGATACATGCACAATAGTAGAGTAGTACATGCACAATATATATTGTGCATGTACTACTCTACTAAATGAAGAATAAATGACACTTACCTTTATTGAAGATGCAGCAATGACTGATGAGACACTGTGTCCTGGGAGTGCCTTTTCCTCCTGAGTACTGTAGATCCTGTTTGGCATTTTCTTCCAGAACAGGCCTTATCACACTGTGTATGTCATTACGATTCTTAAATCTCTCAAACCAACCTTTGCTGGCTTTAAATTCACCAATATGAGCACTAGTTCCAGGCATTTTTCCCTGTTCACCTGGGTGTTAGTCGACTGGTGTGGGTTGCATCCTGGGAGACAAGATTAAGGACCCCAATGGAAATAAGTTAGACAGTCTTCGATGACACTGGCTTTTTTGGGTTATCCTGGGTGGCAAATCCTCTGGGGTTAATTGTTTCTTGGTATTCTCAATAAGCCACACCAACAATGGTGCTACAGCAGCAGCAGCAGCAGCTGACAGTGCTACAGCAGCAGCAGACGATGCTACAGCAGCAGCTGACGGTGGTACAGCAGCAGCAGCAGCAGCTGACAGTGCTACAGCAGCAGCAGACAATGCTACAGCAGCAGCAGCAGCTGACGGTGGTACAGCAGCAGCAGCAGCTGACAGTGCTACAGCAGCAGCAGACGATGCTACAGCAGCAGCAGACGATGCTACAGCAGCAGCAGACGATGATACAGCAGCAGCAGCAGACGATGCTACAGCAGCAGCAGCAGCTGACGGTGGTACAGCAGCAGCAGCAGCAGCAGCAGCTGACAGTGCTACAGCAGCAGCAGACGATGCTACAGCAGCAGCAGACGATGCTACAGCAGCAGCAGACGATGCTACAGCAGCAGCAGACGATGCTACAGCAGCAGCAGACGGTGCTACAGCAGCAGCAGCAGCTGACGGTGGTACAGCATCAGCAGCAGCAGCTGACGGTGCTACAGCAGCAGCAGACGATGCTACAGCAGCAGCAGACGATGCTACAGCAGCAGCAGACGATGCTACAGCAGCAGCAGACGATGCTACAGCAGCAGCAGACGATGCTACAGCAGCAGCAGACGGTACTACAGCAGCAGAAGACGGTACTACAGCAGCAGCAGACGGTACTACAACAGCAGCAGCAGCAGCAGCTGACAGTGGTACAACAGCAGCAGACGATGCTACAGCAGCAGCAGACGGTACTACAGCAGCAGCTGACGGTAGTACAGCAGCAGCAGCTGTACCACCAATAGTAGCGATGGTTGATTGGGGTTTATTATACAACCTGGCCAGCTCAGAGACACGCACTCCACTTTCATACTTATCAATGATCTTTTTCTTCATCTCTATAGTAATTCTCACCCTTATTGCTGTAGGGTTGGCACTAGAAGCTTTCTTGGGGCCCATGGTCACTTATTTTGCAGATAAAATCACCAAAAACACTGTACAGTGGACCCCCGCATACCGATTTTAATCCGTGCAAGAGGGCTCATTGGTATGCGAAATAATCGGTATGCGAATGAATTTTCCCCATAAGAAATAATGGAAATCAAATTAATCCGTGCAAGACACCCAAAAGTATGAAAAAAAAAATTTTACCACATGAAATATACATTTTCCTACACACAAAGAGAAGGATACATGCACAATAGTAGAGTAGTACATGCACAGTATATATTGTGCATGTACTAGTCTACTAAATGAAGAATAAATGACACTTACCTTTATTGAAGATGCAGCAATGACTGATGAGACACTGTGTCCTGGGAGTGCCTTTTCCTCCTGAGTACTGTAGGTCCTGTTTGGTATTTTCTTCCAGAACATGCCTTATCACACTGTGTATGTCACTACGATTCTTAAATCTCTCAAACCAACCTTTGCTGGCTTTAAATTCACCAATATGAGCACTAGTTCCAGGCATTTTTCCCTGTTCACCTGGGTGTTAGTCGACTGGTGTGGGTTGCATCCTGGGAGACAAGATTAAGGACCCCAATGGAAATAAGTTAGACAGTCTTCGATGACACTGACTTTTTTGGGTTATCCTGGGTGGCAAATCCTCTGGGGTTAATTGTTTCTTGGTATTCTCAATAAGCCACACCAACAACAGTGCTACAGCAGCAGCAGCAGCAGCTGACAGTGCTACAGCAGCAGCAGACGATGCTACAGCAGCAGCAGACGATGCTACAGCAGCAGCAGACGATGCTACAGCAGCAGCAGACGATGCTACAGCAGCAGCAGCAGCTGACAGTGCTACAGCAGCAGCAGACGATGCTACAGCAGCAGCAGACGATGCTACAGCAGCAGCAGATGCTACAGCAGCAGCAGACGATGCTACAGCAGCAGCAGACGATGCTACAGCAGCAGCAGACGATGCTACAGCAGCAGCAGCAGAAGATGCAACAGCAGCAGCAGCAGCAGAAGATGCTACAGCAGCAGCAAGCTGACAGTGCTACAGCAGCAGCAGCAGCTGACAGTGCTACAGCAGCAGCAGACGATGCTACAGCAGCAGCAGACGATGCTACAGCAGCAGCAGCAGCAGACACAGCATCAGCAGCAGACGATGCTTCATCAGCAGCAGCAGACGATGCTACAGCAGCAGCAGACGATGCTACAGCAGCAGCAGACGATGCTACAGCAGCAGCAGCAGCAGACGATGCTACAGCAGCAGCAGACGATGCTACAGCAGCAGCAGCAGCTGACAGTGCTACAGCAGCAGCAGACGATGCTACAGCAGCAGCAGACGATGCTACAGCAGCAGCAGCAGCTGACAGTGCTAGCAGCAGCAGACACAGCAGCAGCACAGCAGCAGCAGCTGTACCACCAATAGTAGCGATGGTTGATTGGGGTTTATTATACAACCTGGCCAGCTCGGAGACACGCACTCCACTTTCATACTTATCAATGATCTTTTTCTTCATCTCTATAGTAATTCTCACCCTTATTGCTGTAGGGTTGGCACTAGAAGCTTTCTTGGGGCCCATGGTCACTTATTTTCCAGATAAAATCACCAAAAACACTGTAATAATACGAAATGTTACGATTGTATGCTTGGATGCTACCGCGGAGGCTGGCTGGTAAACAATGCCACCGGCGGAACATGTGAGGCTGGCTAAGGCGCACATTGGACGCGTCTCGGACGAACAGCGGTGAGCGGGTTTTTAAGCGGTATGCGAGGCAAAATTTTTGCGATTAAAGCAAGCGGTATGCGGATTAATCGTTATGTGATGCCAACGGTATGCGGGGGTCCACTGTATTTAGCGGTATGCGAGGCAAAATCTTGGCGATAAAATGTAGCGGTATGCGGATTTAACGTTATGTAAGGCCAACGGTATGCGGGGGTCCACTGTATTATTAACCCTTTGACTGTTTCAGTCATATATATACGTCTTACAAGCCACAGTGTATGACGTATATATACTCAAATTTCTAGTGGCTTCAAATCAAGGAGGAGAAAGCTGGTAGGCCCTCATGAGAGAGAATGGGTCTGTGTGGTCAGTGTGCACCATATAAAAAAATCCTGCAGCACGCAGTGTATAATGAGAAAAAAAAAACTCGACAGTTTTTTTTTTAATCAAAATGCCGACTTTGTGGTCTATTTTCGTATAGTATTTATGGTTGTATTCTCGTTTTCTTGGTCTCATTTGATAGAATGGAAAGCATATTATAGAAATAGAGGTGATTTTGATTGGTTTTACTATGAAAAGAACCTTGAAATGGAGCTCAAAGTAGGGGAAATGTTTGATTTTTGCCAATGTTCAAAAGTAAACAAATGATGTCATTTTCCAATAAATGTCCAACTAGCCATTCTAATATGCAGTCATGAATGGGTTGACATTATTTATACAATTATTACAATATTGCAGTAGTCTGCATAACAGTAAATCTTCTATTTTTTGTTTGAATAAAAATTCAAAATAGAAAGCAAGAGTAATATCAGAGGGGCCTGGAGACGTGACTGATGAACAAAGAAAATGTTATTTTAGAGCCAGGAATGTCTGCATTGTTCATTCTGGACCCTATTTTGAAATTGTCATATTTTTTAATTTTCGTGAAATTGGCCAAATTGCAAATTTCTGACCACGTTATTGGGTAGTTGAAATCAGTAAATGGGCAGCTTCTTGTACTCAATCAATAGAAAAAATGGAGTTCTAAAGAAATAGCTATGAGTTTGGTCAACTGGAACAATGGAATTACTGAAAATAGGGCTCAAAGTGGGCGAAATCGCCGATTCGTAAATATCGCCGAGGTCACTAACTTTGCGAGAACGTAATTCTGTCAGTTTTCCATAAAATTTCGTTCTTTTGGTGTCATTACAACTAGGAAAAGATTCTCTATCATTTCATAATTTTTTTTTGTGTGTGGGGGGGGGTTTGCTACACCAGGAGACACCTCAGGATTTGGGGTTGCGACAGTCAAGGGGTTAATCCAGCAGATGCATACCACTGTACGATATTTGACCGCTACTCCCGGCAACGCGCCATGCAGGCAGCATAACTTTGAGTTACCCTGCCCTATCAGCAGCATCATACTGTATTAACTGTACTAACTGGACAGTAAATTTCACCTTGGCCCCTAAGAGGAAGTCTGAATCTTGCACTGAAGATTGTGGCAAGAAGGCAAGAAAGGCTCTTACTCTTGACCAGAAGATCAAAGTAATTAAGCAGTATGAGGATGGAAAAAACATCAACAGCATTTCTCGGGATCTTCACCTCTCCCATTCCACTGTGTTGACAATACTTAAGGATAAAGAGCACATCAAAGAAGCAGTGAAATCTTCGGCCCCTATGACATCAACAATTATCACAAAGAAATGTGAAGGCCCAATTGCCGAGGTGGAAAAAATTCTCAGTTTTCGGTTAGAAGATTATCGGCAGAAAAAAGTGAATGTGATGCTTTCTGAAGTGCAAAGAAAAGCAAAAAGTTTGCTTAACATGTTGAAACAACGTGCTGGTGAGGGGTATAATCAAGAATTTATTGCAAGTGATGGGTGGTTTAGGAGATTTCATCAGCGATACCAAATTCATTATGTGGCAGCGAAAGGTGAGGCAGCTAGTTGTGACGAAGAAGGTGCAAAAAACTTTGTTATTGAGTTAGATAATTTAATAAAAGAAGAAGGGTATTTGTCAGAACAAATATATAATGTTGATGAAACTGGCCCATACTGAAAAAAATGCCTAAAGGAACATATGTATCTAAGGAAGTGAAGAGTGTGCCAGGGCATAAGGTTACGAAGCAAAGGGTTTCACTGCTGCTTGGGGGAATATATTGCTGGTTTCAAATTAAAACCTTTCTTAGTTTACATGGCCGAGAACCCTCGTGCTGTCAAAAATGTAAACAAGTATACGCTCCCTGTGCACTATCGATACAATCTTAAGGCATGGATGACAGTGGCCATATTCAAGGATTGGTTTTTAAACTGTTTCATCCCAGCTGCACGCCAGTATTGCCAGGAAAAAGGAGTCCCTTTCAAAATTCTTTTAGTTTTAGACAATGCGCCTTCCCACCCTCCTCACTTGGACGATCTAGACCCTAATGTACGAGTGGTGTTTATGCCCCCCAACACCACCCCACTCATACAACCCATGGATCAGGGGGTTATTTCAACATTTAAAGCATACTATCTGCGCATATCTTTTGATCAAGCTATCAAGGCCATTGATTCAGACCCAGAACTAACTCTAGAAATTTTTGGAAGGTGTTAATGTTGCAGTTCAAAAACTGGTGTAAAGCACCCTTCTGGCAAGACAGTGATGGAGTGAATGATGGTGAAAGTTTTTCTTTTTCGGGCCACCCTGCCTTGGTGGTAATCGGCCAGTGTGATAATAATAAAAAAAATAATAATATAACATTTATCATTGCATCAAAAACATAGCAAAAGCATGGGAGTTAGTCACAGCTAAGTGTATGAACGGTGTCTGGAAGCAGTGAAATGACTGGTTTCTTCAAGGTTTTCATGGCTTCGACAGCAAAGAAGAGTTAAGTGTGGTGAGAGGTGTGATTTTAAAATTGACTAACAAACTTGAACTTGAATGTGATGTGAATGAGAATGAAGAACTTTTGACAGAAGTAGTTCAAGAGTTAACGAATGAAGAACTCCTGATAATAGAAGAAGAAAGAAAAGCAGAACAAAGACAGAGAAGACAAACAAAAAGAGGAGGAGCCAGAAAGGAAGTTCTCAGTGAATGAATTATCACAGTGTTTTTTCACTGATAATCCAAGGGCTACGAAAATTGGAGAATATAGACCCTAACATTGAAAGGTTTGTCAATACTGAGAGAATGGTACAGGATGCAATGCATCCATACAGATACATTTATGATGAAAAGAAAACAAATCTCTGTATGTTTATGAAGAAGAGTGCTCCCCCACCTCCTCCCACCCCTACCCCTTCAGAGGAAGAAAGCATAGAGGATCCCCAACCAAGCACTAGTGGGCTGTAAATGTGTCCCAATCCTTATTTGTATTTCATTTATACTTTATTTCAATATTTTGTGCTTTTCTGTTCATGCAGTTTCATTTACAGTAGGGCCCCGCTTTACAGCGTTTCGCTTTACGGCGTTCCGCTAATATGGTCATTTCAAATTATGACCAAAACTCGCTATACGGCTCCCCCCACCTGACTTTCTAATATGGTCACCACGCCCCACCCGGTTTGTTTACATTCTTTGTGAGATCCGTAAGCATTAAGTCTCTCCATTATGTCTGGAAACTCCAAAATTTCAAGTGCTTTTAAAAACTTTTCATATTTTATTTATACTCTGATAATTATACTTATGTATACCTGTACCTAAATAAACTTACATACTGTGCTGGCGTGCAGGCACACATTAAAATCAGTAAGTGTGTCTTATATCTTGAGACGTCATATTAGTAATGATAATAATAATCACCGAGTCTCATTTAAATGTCGTATATTACGTTAATATACACATTTTCATTAATCCATCTATGATATTTTTTCTAAATTATATAATAAACACGATGCATAACATATAAAGATGATATATACACCCTACAGTAGAATAAATAAACATAAATATGCGATGTGGTAGCCAGACGACTTGCACAAATGACGCCATATTAGAAACAATAATAATAATAATAGTAATACAGTGGACCCCCGGTTAACGATATTTTTTCACTCCAGAAGTATGTTCAGGTGCCAGTAGTGACCGAATTTGTTCCCATAAGGAATATTGTGAAGTAGATTAGTCCATTTCAGACCCCCAAACATACATGTACAAACGCACTTACATAATTGGTCGCATTCGGAGGTGATCGTTATGCGGGGGTCCACTGTAATAATAATAATCACCGAGTCTCATTAAATGTCATATATTACGTTAATATACACATTTTCATTAATCCATCCATGATATTTTTTTCAAAATTATATAATAAACACGATACATAACATATAAAGATGATAAATACACCTCACAATAGAATAAATAAACATAAATATGATGTTGCACTTTAATAACTGTATTCCTTTGTACTTCTCTGTATCATGTTCAAATAAATAAATAAATAAAATAAATAAATAAATAAATAAGATGTCGTAGCCAGATTAACTTGTACAAGTGACAGCAAGAATAACATTTTCTCTAATCTAACATAAGAGAAAATGTGTTACTGGGGTAACTGTAGAAAATTATTTCTTTTTTTATGTATGTAAGTTTATTCAGGTATACACAAATACAGTTACATAGATTATCATACACAACAGCATATGTATAGAGAACCTAGGATAACCCAAAAAAATCAGAGCGACTTATTTCCACTGCCTTCACTCAGAGTGTCATTTCTTCTAAAAATGGTGTTACATGAGAATGGGAGTGTTGTTCTTTATTTATTCTACCATATCAATGTAGAGACAACTTGTACACAAACCAGACGTGTACACTTTGTTTGTTTACAAAACTTACGTTTGCCTGGTTTGTTTACGTAACTCACCATACCACGGGCGGGATTGAACCCGCGGTCAGAGAGTCTCAAAACTCCAGACCGTCGCGTTAGCCACTGGATCAGCTGGCCACAATAAGATTCGTCCAACTAGGTACATTTCTACACCATAGGAAGGTTAGCATAGGCACCACTGTGACCACAGATGCAAGTTTTTACAGACGAATCTCCAGCTAGCGTGGCCGTGACGAACTCTAGCTCAAGTCCCCTCAATGCTGTCAAAATGACACGTTTGCAATCGTGTCATTACGATTTCTTGAGTCATGTTGACGGCATTGAGGGGACTTGAGCTAGAGTTCGTCACGGCCACGCTAGCTGGAGATTCGTCTGTAAAAACTTGCATCTGTGGTCACAGTGGTGCCTATGCTAACCTTCCTATGGTGTAGAAATGTACCTAGTTGGACGAATATTATTGTGGCTAGCTGGTCCAGTGGCTAACGCGACGGTCTGGAGTTTTGAGACTCTCTGACCGCGGGTTCAATCCCGCCCGTGGTATAGTTTGTTTGCAATCGTGTCATTACGATTTCTTGAGTCAAGTTACATAACTCACGTTCGCCTGGTTTGTTTACATAACTCTGCGCCTGTCCTCCCTCATGTACTCATTCTCTCTCATTTATTCATTTTATCTCGTTTACTCACCCCTGACCCTACATTAAGACTACAAATATTTTAACCCCTTCAGGGTCCAAGGCCAAAATCTGAAGTGGTGCCCGTGTCCAAGAATTTTCAAAAAAAATATTTTTTATTTTTTATTATGAAATGGTAGAGAATCTTTTTGTGAAGGTATTAAAACAAAAAGTACGAAATTTGATGGAAAATTGACGAAATTATGCTCTCGCGAATTTTGATGTGTCAGCGATATTTACGAATCGGCGATTTTGCCGACTTTGACTTCCATTTTAGGCCAATTACATTATTCCAGTCGACCAAATTCTTAGCTATTTTACTAGTATTACTTCTATTCTATCGATTGAGTACAAGAAATCGCCAAGTCAACTGTTTCAACTACAAAATAAAGTGATCGGAAATTGGAAATTTGGCCAATTTAACACAAAGTTCAAAATATTCCAATTTCAAAATAGCGTCCAGAATAAACAATGTAGGTATTCCTGGAACTAAACTAACATTTCCTCGGTTCATTAGTTACATTTTGAGGCTTTACAAATAAATCCCATTTTGATTTTTTATTCACATAATGAATTTTTATTCACACCAAAAAATAGAAGATTTACTGTTATCTCAGTAGTAGTAACCAGACAGACTCTGACAATCCTCCTGATCCTGTACTCTCTTCCTCTGATACTCAGTCAGATGATCAACCTGAATGTCGTTATTCCCTACGTACACGACAGGTATTGAGAAATCCTTAAGTATCATTTGTAACTTCCAATTCAGATTTGCCTCAAATACAGCATGAGCTAGCCAATGCTACAGAGTTTGATCCTCCCAGAGATGACACCCATTCTGCATATGCCAATCTTACCCTAGCAGAGTTGGGGTTAAATGTAAATAACCTGTATAGATGAATAATTATAGTATCAACTTATCAGTATTCAAGAATTTTTTTTTGTGTTCATGTTCTCTCCGCATTCTGAGAGTTAACAGTTAGATTTGCGTGCACCGAATCTGCCTTTCTGTTAAACACTCTTTCTTGTATATATTCCTTCCTCAGAATCCGTAGATCACATGAATACAGATCGATCGATCAAAATTTTTGTTTTTATCACTTGTAATCTCAATGTTGAGTTCGTTGTTCATTTGTTGAGTTTTAAGTTGTACTATAGTATACCTTGTATTACATTACAGTTTCAGTTACGTAAGCTTTCATTCCAATGTTCTACTTATGTATCTATAATGTTTCATGTTGTGTACTTTGACATTGTATAGAATCAGCCCAAGCCATATACCTGCCATCTCTAGTTTGTATTAGTTGTATGTCGGGACGACATACGTTAGCGTCGCCGAGCTCTCAGTAGTAGTAACCAGTTACCAGTAACCAGTTACCAGTAACCTGTCCGTTGACTCCGTTGACTCAACGACCAACCGTCTTGAGTCACGGTCTGTGCTGAGCTGACACTATTTCAAAAGACCCACTACGGGGTACTGGCCAGCCGGCTAGTCAGTTTTACGAGTGTAACCAAGGAGATAGGTAACGGCTGCGGGCTCCCTCCACATAACAGCAATTATAAGTAATAACAGCCTACGTGAGTATTTCTACCCTAATCCACGTATCGAACTCCCACATGATAGTTATGCAATATTGTAATAATTGTATAAATATCATCACCACATTTGTGAATGTATATTAGACCCACCAGCTGGCGTGTATTAGACGTGTGAGGTCGTTTGTTTACTCTTGAACATCGGCAAAAATTTAACATTTCTGCTACTTTGAGCTCAGTTTCAAGCCATTTCCAGTGCTAAAACCAATCAAAATCATCTCTATTTCTGTAATATGTCTTCCATTCTATCAAATGAGACCAAGAAATTGCAAATACAACTATAAAAAACATACGAAAAAACACTGCAAAGTTGCTGTTTTAATCGAAAATCTTGGTTTTAGTTTTTTTCTCTTATTATACACAGTGTGCTGCAGGATTTGTTTTATGTGGTGCACACATACCACATAGATGTATTCTCTCATATCTAGGCCCAAGTGTACCACTCACAGTTTATCAGAGTGAGCTGAGCTCATGACGTAGATCTACGGTTTGGACCCTGAATGCAAAGCCGTAGATCTACGGGACGGACCCTGAAAGGGTTAAGGTAAGTAATGTGTGAACTGTATATGCACTCTGGGATGCTTAAATATCATAGAATAATATGTGTGGGTGGAATGGCCTGGTATGGTAGCCCAGCTGACTACCATACATACCACACTTGATTTCTTACAATAAATACTACTTGTCTCACCCTAGATTAAGACTATAAATATTTTAAGGTAAGTAATGAGTGCACTATGTGTGTATTGTACTTTTTTATTGTTTTCTGATGCCTAGTTCTATTGCTAATTTAATATGTTAGTGTAAACTTGCTATCTATTATTTGTATGCATTTATAACAAAAAAAAAAAGGGTGTTCCACTTTATGGTGATTTCCGCTTTACGGCAGTAACCTGGAACCTAACCTGCCGTATAAGTTGGGCCCTACTGCATACTGTATTTCAATATTTTGTACTTCCCTGTTCATTCAGTTTCTTACATTTTAAGTGAATTCAAACACATTGTTTTGTATGCAAATGTTCTCAGAAATAAACAAATGTTTGTGTTGTACACAGTGTTTCTCCTAAACCTTACAGTATAAAATACAGTAATAACAGCATAAAAGGTAAGGTAAAAAAGGCGATACTAAAATGAAACAATAAAATAAAATCATTACAATAAGTGTGATGTTGATATTCAGTAGTAATGTTTGACTTGCGTCCATTTTGACTTACGACCGGTTGTTTGGTACCAAGCTCAGTCATAAGTCGGATGGTACCTGCATTAGGTTAAGTCTGCCCAAAATGCCTCGGCATGATAGTGACTTTCTTTGCTCCAATCATATTATGATATGTAAGCACATATTATAACCTTTGCAAGGAAATAAATATTTTATTTATTTATTTATTTATTTAAGGAACCTCCTTCGAGGGGTGAGTTCACATCCTGAAATTTCATTCGTATCCAGAAGCAAAAAATCGAATGAACGATGGTTTGTATCCTGAAAAATTTGCATGGTGGGGCGTTCGTCAGCCGAGGTTCCACTGTATTTAAGTATGGGTATGCCAAATTATAGGTAGAGGTATCAATATCTTTGGGTATCAGCTAATTCTGATGGCATCGGAAGGCACTGACCTAAACATGAGCATCAGTAAAAATGGGTATTGACTAATTTTGATGGCATCAGTGGGTATTGGCTAATGTTGATGGTACTGGCAGTGGTCAAAAATTTCATAATGAAATCAGCAAAACTTTTGGCATCATCCCGTCATTACTCAAAAGCCATAAAAAATGCATTTGAGATTTTCGTTGTACAGCATTAATGATATATTTTGCAAAGAAGGTGCTAGCCTCAGTTGTGTAAAACGTATTTTAGCCAAGGTCAAGGCTCCCTGAATAAAGTCCTTAGGCAGTCTTTAAATTCCTCATTGCGACACTAAGGATTACATACCCTCTTTGCCCTCAGAAAAAAAATCTTTCTTTTATAACAGTTCTCTCATGGTTTGAGAAATGGTATACATAGTCATTCTGGAAATTTATAACTTAAATTTCCTATCACTCCTACAAATCAAAGCATCCAAAAATTATAGGCTGGGTAACAAGGATCTCAAAAACAAAACGTTGCCAAGATTGCAATATTGCTGCACACTAAGAGCCTACCAAAAGTAGGCAAAAATAAAAAACCTGGAGAATGTACAGGAAACCTTCACTTTTTGTTTATTTTCAATATATTAAGTCCAAAACCCAAATTTTGGAGAATGTCTTAGTCCCTAAGTTGTAGTCAATGAAACAGACTAAAAAGATGCATCAAAAGTTACACCTAGAAAATTCTAAAGGGATTGGTCAAAAATGCAATAATGAAATCACTCCATACAAAAACATTAGACTGGGCAGACAGTGTAATATAACCCTAATGAAAAGCAATGGGTGCACTGAGCACACTTAAGAAATAGCTCAAGTGTAAAGAGGCAATGGCTTCCAACACCCTCCCAACAGATTGCAAGCTAACTTCAAGATGTAACTTATTAGGTAAAAGGACACAAGTGCAACTAATGCAACATTTTATTGTGTCAACGTTTTGATCTCCAGGAGCTTTGTAATGGCTTGACAAAGTTCCTGAAGAGCAAAACATTGACACAATAAAATGTCACACTAGTTGCACTTGTGTCCTTTTACCTAATGTACTGTCGGTAATTCTACCAACAATATAAGATGGAGCTTGTTAAGCTCCTCAAAGTCAGATCCTGATCAGCCAGTGTGTGGTTTATGCTGGACTAAATGCAGCCTAGTCCGGGACTGGGCTGCAGAGGAAAGTGACCCGGAACTGTCTAGAAGAAACTACAGATTGAACATACATACCCTACACCTATACAAACATGTTAACAGGAAACAGTATCTTGCAACACAATACCTAATTATTTGCATGACAAAAGTTGGAAAAAAAAAACACTGCAAAACTTATGGTTTGAATTACTTACCATCCGACATGCGGCTGTCACGTGAAGGAGTATTGGAACGTGTTGATGCTGCAGCAGAATCTACTGGTTTGTTCATACTTTCAGCTAACCAAGATGAGTACTTTTCTGTCTGATCCACAATGAAACTTAACTGTTGGTCAAGAGCTTTCTTCTTTTTCTCATCTAGCTTTGTTGTTACTTTGTATTCGACTAACTTTTCTACATTGCCCCAAAATGTTCTAATTTCTTTAGCAACAAATGCAGCTATTTTCCTAGTTCTCATTTCTTGTTCTTTTTCTGCCTTTTGTGCTTGTAAAGCTTTGTCCTGAAAATATTTCTGAACCATACGCGCACATTTCTTAGCAGCTGCTTTCTTCCATTTTCGTTCTTGAGCAAAATCTGCACTAAGCCACACCATCTCCTCTAACAAGTAGTCCCAGTGAGCCTTTGTTCTAGGGGGCTCTTGCACTTTTGGTAACCTTTTTTCCGCCCACAATCCCTCCTTTCTTAGTGAAGCAATTCGTTGCATGACATAGGCTTCCTGCCTAGCCTTTTCCAACATTTGGTCCTGCTGTGTTGTTACCTGAATATTCTCACTTGCAGAGGGCATTTTCTGGCGCCCTCCTATTGCTGGGCTTGCCAAGCCTTTCCCAGGTTTAACAGGAGATGAGGAGGTCCTGATATTAGCACCCAAGGCACCTTTCAAAGGTGACTGAGATCCTGAGGGATTTTCAGTTTTTATTTGAACACCTGAGGTTAAGTGTAAAGGGTTGGGAACAGTGAACTTGGTCTCTAACGATTCATCCCCTTCAAGTTTGTGTTGGCGAACAAACTGAAGGAATTCTCGAGTAGGACGTCTACTCCAAGACTGATAGTCCATCATATTACCATCTCTTTCTAAAAAGAAAAGTTCAACCAAATGATCATTGTATTTTTCCTTTACACTTTCCAATTTGGCTTTCTTCCAGTCAGTAATTACTCTCCTTAATTCAAGTAGATCTGAGGGCTTCTCTTCAACCTTAATACGTTTGGCAGGAGGCTGCAACGAAACAGGTGGTGGTCTCCTGGGAGAGGATGAGGGAGAGGTGTTAGGAGTGGCTTCAGCAAGTACAGGAGTTCCATGCACAGAAGGCACAGGAGAGGTGTGTGGTGTGTAGGAGTGAAGTGTGTGGGCATCAGTGAGCCTCACTAGCTCTCCGTCACTACACCCCATGCTGCCAGTCTTCACAGGACTCATTAGCTGTTGCACTAACTGGCACTCTATACCTCCTCCTCCTCCACTGTTGCTGCTACTGCTGCTGTTGCTGCTGCTGTTGCTGGGGGCAATACCCTGAAAGAAATTCATAATTAATATAAAACTAAATTTACAAAATTGGCATGCAAACCAATAAATTAACAAGTACAGTACAGAACTCTACATTCTGTTTCCAAAAAATTTATACAAAAAGACATTTCCTCCTTATTTATAATTTTTAAGGTTACTTTCAGGTGGAAGAGAGAAAGGAAAAAGAAAAGGGGAGGTGAAGGAGGGGGATGGGGGAATACAGAATACGGGGAAACTTTAATATTTACAGAACACAAGGATATAAAGAGCAGAAAAAATGTATAGGGAAGGGAAAAATAAATAAATTTTGGAGTGATTATTAATAGCAATAAACACCAGAAAACCATTTACAATAAATGCAGTAGTGAGTGGCTCGTAAGTACAGTACTAATTTTTTTTTAACACAATGGCCATCCCCCAGAGAGGGAGGATGACCCAAAAAAGAAGAAAGACTTAAACCATTACTCACTCCACTATCTTGCCAGAGGTTTGCCAACATTACAGTTCAGATGCCCTTCCAAACTGCAATATCCTTACCTGTTTCAGAGTACAGGCACTGTACTTCCCACCTCCAGGATTCAAGGCTGGCTAACTGGTTTCCTTTAATCTTACATGAACGTTACCTTGCTCACACTCTACATCCTCGCATGTTGGATGTGCAAGCCCCTTGCATACAAGACCTCCTTTACCCCCCCCTCCAAACTTTCTTAGGATGGCCCCTTTCCCTCAATCCAAACTTTCCTAGGATGACCCCTTCCCTTCACTATAGGTGTATACACCCTCCAAATCATCCTGCTTTCCTTTACCCTCTCTAAATGTCCAAACCACCTCAATGACCCCCCTCCTCAGCTCTCTAGATAATCCTTTTAGTAACCCTGCATGTCCTAATCTTCAAACTATAAATTTTCTATATAAAATTCACATCACATATTGCCCTCAGACATTACATCTCCACTACCTCCAGCTTCTCCTCACTGCAACATTCACAACCCATGCTTCACACAAACAGGAGTAGTGATACCACTATACCATGATATATTCCCCTCTTTTGCCTACATGGATAACATTCTTTGTCTTCACAGATGTCTCGACACACCACCTACTTTTTTCCCCTCATCAATTTGATGGTCACCTCATCACTCATAAACCTATCCACTGACAAGTCTACTCTCAAATATCTGAACACATTCACTTCCTCCATACTCCATCTCTCCAATCTGATATCCAATCTTTTAATATCTTAATGTTATGTTACTCTCATCACCTTGCTCTTTCCTATACTCACTTTTAATTTCCTTCTTTTACATACCCTTATATATTTGTCCACTAATCTTCACAACTTTTTTTTTTCTTTGTCATCAGCAAAAATCACTGATAACTCTCGCTTTGTATTAGATTCCTTAAATTTTAATTCCACACTTCTCCCCAACATCTTAGTATTCACTTCTTTTACAACTCCATTTATAAATATGTTAAACAACCATAGTGACACCATGCATCCTTGTTCAAGGTCTACTTTTACTGAAAAATAATTTCCCTCTCTACTGGAAGCTTTAACCAGATTCTCACTAACCTAATAAAAACTGCTTTAACCCTTAAGCTGCTATACATAGGTTAATGTTTAAATTCCAGTGCCCACAAAATGGTCACAATCTGGTATGTTAGGCCTGCATCGTTGGTCTCCACACCAAAAAAAAATTCCTGGAAAAAACCACAAAGTTTACATCATTATAGTAGGCCAGAGTACAACTAAATACTACTCACCCCAGCAACAGCCTGAGAAATTTCTGTCACATTATGGGCTGAAGTGGTGGTCTCATTCTGTACACTAGTTTCTCTTACACTCATTACATCCACTTGGATACACCTGAAAATACGATTAACATTACTGGACTGCTTTTAATAACAACTTTACAAAAATGTAATAAATTCTTTAACCCTTTCACTGTTGGTCCTGTAATATGGCTTGCAAGCCAATGTTGGTCCCATAATACAACATCAAAATTTTAGTGGCTTCCAGTCTTGTGGGTGATAGCTGTAGGCCTACATATGAGAGAATGGGTCTGAGTGGTCAGTGTGTGCAGTATAATTACTAAAATAAATAAATAAATAAATAAATAAATAAATAAATAAAAAAAAAAAATGCAGCATGCAGTGCATAATGAGAGAGAAAAAAACAGTATTTTTAGTTTAACCCTTTGACTTTCGTGAACCCAAATCCTGAAGTCTCTGTCTGTGTCACAAAATATTCGAACAGAAAAAAAATTATTTTTTCTTATGAAATGATAGACAATCTTTTCCCAATGGTAATGACACCAAAAGTACGAAATTTGATGGAAAACTTATGGAACTACACTCTCGCTAAGTAAGTAATCTCGGCGATGTATACACATCGGCGATTTCGCCCACTTTGAACCCAATTTTCAGCCAATTCCAATGTTCCAGTCAACCAAATTCATAGCTATTTCTTTAGAACCCCATTTGTTCTATCAATTGAGTACAAGAAACTGCCCATTTACCAATCTCAACTACCCAATAAATTGGTCAGAAATTGGCAATTTGACCAATTTCATGCAAATTAAAAAAGATGCCAATTTCAAAATAGGGTCCAAAATAAACAATGCAGACATTCCTGGCACTAAAATAACATTTTCTCTGTACATTAGTCATGCCTCCAGGTCCCTCTTATATTACTCTTGCTTTCTATTTTGAATTTATATTCACACAAAAAATAGAAGATTTACTGTTATGCAAACTACCGCATTATTGTAATAATTGTATAAATAATGTCAACCCATTCGTGACTGCATATTAGACTGGCCAGTTGGACAGGTATTGGATGGTGATGTCATTTGTTCACTCTTGAACATAAGCAAAAATCGAACATTTCTGCTACTTCGAGCTCAATTTCAAGGTCCTTTTCATCGTGAAACCAATCAAAATCATCTCTATTTCTATAATACAGTGGAACCTTGATTTACAAGTGTCCCAACATATGAGTTTTTTGAGATACGAGCCAACTCCCCCTGCTTCCCCATCAATGCAAAACATGGACACCTCGCTTGTTTATCTATGATTTCATGTTTTAATCTCAGCATTGTCCTTTACACTTACTTTCTTAGGACCCATGCTTAGAAAAATGAAACTTGGGTAAATAACTGTCAAAAATGTAAGCAAAGCATGAGAGAACTGCTCCCATGGCGAGGTAAACTATGCACTGAGTTGCCGGTGTTCGCTATTATTATAATAATAATAATTATTATTATTATTATTAATTTAGGTAACTAGAGCATAGATCTAATTCCCTAGATCAAGAGCCCCTCACCAGCGTCAAGGATCCTTGACGCTGGTGAGAGGCTCTTACTCTAGGGAATTGGATCTGTGCTTCAGTTACCTAAATTAATAATGATAATAATAATAATAATATTATTATTATAATGATAGAGCTTCAGTTCACTAAATTAATAATAATAATAATAATAATAATAACAAAACATACGTAATAATAATTCAGAATGCTGCCAGTAGGTGGCACAGCTGATGCCAAAACATCCAGTAAGCAGTACACATGCTTACATTGCTGTAGAAGCAGTTCTCTTGTGCTTGCTTGCATTTTTTTTTTACAGTCATTTGGCCAAATTTCTTTTTTCTAACCATGGGTCCTAAGAAAATAAGTGCAAAGGATAGTGCTGAGAAGAAAAAGACGATGATTTCCATGGACTTTGCCAGGCAATACCAGCTTAGTACATCTACGATATGTAGATACTTAAGAACGAAGATGTATCTGTTATGTTCAGTGATTAAACAAAAATAGTATCAATTAAGTTCAGTGATTAAACAAATTGTATCAGTTACGTTAAGCAATCAAACAAAACAATGTTATAGTTGGAGGTTTACAGGGCCACTGACATCATACACTGCAGCCTCAACCTCCCCCACCATCTCTGATCCAAGAGTGTAAGTACCTATACACTTTAAACAGTTTAATATTTCTTTACATTCTGTAGTGCATTATGATTTATGTTTTTATATACGATATTTCTGCAATTAGCCTCACAAATAAACAGTTTTCTCTTACAATAAGAGCATGGGAAGATACTATAGTCAAAGTTAGACAGGAAATAGTGGACGCTTCCACTGCTGTCTCTGCCACCACATTATGACCTATTTTATTCATTCTAGAGTATATATCATGTTTCTGTGTTAATTACAGTGGACCCTCGCCTAACGAACGCATCGCATAACGTTAAATTCGCCTAACGATACATTTTAATGCTAACATTTTGCCTCGGCTAATGCTAAAAAAAATCACCTAGCGATATTCGTTCTCAGGTACCAATTAATATCGTTAGGTGAGGATCCACTGTATATTGTTTATCATGTCATATTAGATGAATTGTGATAGATAAATAAGCCGTATAGTTGATATTAGTGTCATATTCATATTTTGTCTTGTCTCCAGAGTGCAGGAACGCATTAATGGCTTTTCAACTGCAGTGGACCCTTGGATTAAGACGTCATCGGATTAAGTAATAATTGGATTAAGTAACGTTTTTGCATCAAAATATTGGCTCGGTTAATGACAAAGAACCCTGTTAAAGTCATTCATCCTGAATGTGTCCGCGTGCTGTAAGCCGCCCAAACACTCCATGTACAGCCAGTGTGCCATTGTTTACTACCCAGTGAGGATGATTCCATGTGTACATGCGATATATTTTGTATTATTCCATTGTTTTTAGTGCTTGTAACTGCTAAATAAGCCACCATGGGCCCAAAGAAAGTTTCTAGTGCCAGCCCTTTGGCAAAGAGGGTGAGAAACACTATAGAATTAAAGAAAAAGTTTGTAGGAAGATACGAAAGTGGTGGTGGTAGAGGGTGGTAGTGATGGTGGTACACCAGCCAGGGTACTTCCCCACATACTAGCCACAGTACTTCCCCACACACCAGCCAGGGTACTTCCCCCACACACCAGCCATTTTTATTTATTATCACACTGGAGAATTCCCACCAAGGCAGGGTGGCCCGAAAAAGAAAAACTTTCACCATCATTCACTCCATCACTGTCTTGCCAGAAGGGTGCTTTACACTACAGTTTTTAAACTGCAACATTAACACCCCTCCTTCAGAGTGCAGGCACTGTACTTCCCATCTCCAGGACTCAAGTCCGGCCTGCCGGTTTCCCTGAACCCCTTCATAAATGTTACTTTGCTCACACTCCAACAGCACGTCAAGTATTAAAAACCATTTGTCTCCATTCACTCCTATCAAACACGCTCACGCATGCCTGCTGGAAGTCCAAGCCCCTCGCACACAAAACCTCCTTTACCCCCTCCCTCCAACCTTTCCTAGGCCGACCCCTACCCCGCCTTCCTTCCACTACAGACTGATACACTCTTGAAGTCATTCTGTTTCGCTCCATTCTCTCTACATGTCCGAACCACCTCAACAACCCTTCCTCAGCCCTCTGGACAACAGTTTTGGTAATCCCGCACCTCCTCCTAACTTCCAAACTACGAATTCTCTGCATTATATTCACACCACACATTGCCCTCAGACATGACATCTCCACTGCCTCCAGCCTTCTCCTCGCTGCAACATTCATCACCCATGCTTCACACCCATATAAGAGCGTTGGTAAAACTATACTCTCATACATTCCCCTCTTTGCCTCCAAGGACAAAGTTCTTTGTCTCCACAGACTCCTAAGTGCACCACTCACCCTTTTCCCCTCATCAATTCTATGATTCACCTCATCTTTCATAGACCCATCCGCTGACACGTCCACTCCCAAATATCTGAATACATTCACCTCCTCCATACTCTCTCCCTCCAATCTGATATCCAATCTTTCATCACCTAATCTTTTTGTTATCCTCATAACCTTACTCTTTCCTGTATTCACTTTTAATTTTCTTCTTTTGCACACCCTACCAAATTCATCCACCAATCTCTGCAACTTCTCTTCAGAATCTCCCAAGAGCACAGTGTCATCAGCAAAGAGCAACTGTGACAACTCCCACTTTATGTGTGATTCTTTATCTTTTAACTCCACGCCTCTTGCCAAGACCCTCGCATTTACTTCTCTTACAACCCCATCTATAAATATATTAAACAACCACGGTGACATCACACATCCTTGTCTAAGGCCTACTTTTACTGGGAAATAATTTCCCTCTTTCCTACATACTCTAACTTGAGCCTCACTATCCTCGTAAAAACTCTTCACTGCTTTCAGTAACCTACCTCCTACACCATACACCTGCAACATCTGCCACATTGCCCCCCTATCCACCCTGTCATATGCCTTTTCCAAATCCATAAATGCCACAAAGACCTCTTTAGCCTTATCTAAATACTGTTCACTTATATGTTTCACTGTAAACACCTGGTCCACACACCCCCTACCTTTCCTAAAGCCTCCTTGTTCATCTGCTATCCTATTCTCCGTCTTACTCTTAATTCTTTCAATAATAACTCTACCATACACTTTACCAGGTATACTCAACAGACTTATCCCCCTATAATTTTTGCACTCTCTTTTGTCCCCTTTGCCTTTATACAAAGGAACTATGCATGCTCTCTGCCAATCCCTAGGTACCTTACCCTCTTCCATACATTTATTAAATAATTGCACCAACCACTCCAAAACTTCCCGTAGATCTACGGCTTTACGTTCAGGGTCCAAACCGTAGATCTACGCCATGAGCTCAGCTCACTCTGATAAACTGTGAGTGGTACATTTGGGCCTAGATATGAGAGAATACATCTATGTGGTATGTGTGCACCACATAAAACAGATCCTGCAGCACACTGTGTATAATGAGAGAAAAAAAATGAAATCATGATTTTTCGATTAAAACAGCAACTTTGCAGTGTTTTTTCGTATGTTTTTTATAGTTGTATTTGCGATTTCTTGGTCTCATTTGATAGAATGGAAGACATATTACAGAAATAGAGATGATTTTGATTGGTTTTAGCACTGGAAATGGCTTGAAACTGAGCTCAAAGTAGCAGAAATGTTAAATTTTTGCCGATATTCAAGAGTAAACAAACGACCTCACATGTCTAATACACGTCAGCTGGTGGGTCTAATATACATTCACAAATATGGTGATGATATTTATACAATTATTACAGTATTGCATAACAGTAAATCTTCTATTTTTTGGTGTGAATAAAAATTCATTATGTGAATAAAAAATCAAAATGGAATTTATTTGTAAAGCCTCAAAACATAACTAATGAACAGAGGAAATGTTAGTTTAGTGCCAGGAATGCCTACATTGTTTATTCTGGACCCTATTTTGAAATTGGAATATTTTGAACTTTGTGTTAAATTGGCCAAATTAACAATTTCCGATCACTTTATTTTGTAGTTGAAACAGTTGACTTGGCGATTTCTTGTGCTCAATCGATAGAATAGAAGTAATACTAGTGAAATAGCTAAGAATTTGGTTGATTGGAATAATGTAATTGGCCTAAAATGGGAGTCAAAGTCGGCAAAATCGCCGATTCGTAAATATCGCTGACACATCAAAATTCGCGAGAGCATAATTTCGTCAATTTTCCATCAAATTTCGTACTTTTTGTTTTATTACCTTCACAAAAAGATTCTCTACGATTTCATAAGAAAAAATAACAAATTTTTTTTTTGAAAATTCTTGGACACTGGTGCGTGACTCCAGATTTGGGCCTTGGACCCTGAAAGGGTTAAACTAGGATTACTTAGAGGTATGGGTTTAGAAATTATAAATAATGAGTATAGATATATTGAATTATGCTCTGATATTAACCCTTTCAGGGTTAATATCAGAGCAAATCTGAAGTGGTGCCCCAGTGTCCAAGAATTTTCCAAAAAAAAATTTGATATTTTTTCTTATGAAATGGTAGAGAATCTTTTTGTGAAGGTAATAAAACAAAAAGTACGAAATTTGATGGAAAATTGACGAAATTATGCTCTCGCGAATTTTGATGTGTCAGCGATATTTACGAATCGGCGATTTTGCCGACTTTGACTCCCATTTTAGGCCAATTACATTATTCCAGTCGACCAAATTCTTAGCTATTTCACTAGTATTACTTCTATTCTATCGATTGAGCACAAGAAATCGCCAAGTCAACTGTTTCAACTACAAAATAAAGTGATCGGAAATTGGTAATTTGGCCAATTTAACACAAAGTTCAAAATATTCCAATTTCAAAATAGGGTCCAGAATAAACAATGTAGGCATTCCTGGCACTAAACTAACATTTCCTCTGTTCATTAGTTATGTTTTGAGGCTTTACAAATAAATTCCATTTTGATTTTTTATTCACATAATGAATTTTTATTCACACCAAAAAATAGAAGATTTACTGTTATGCAATATTGTAATAATTGTATAAATATCATCAACATATTTGTGAATGTATATTAGACCCACCAGCTGGCGTGTATTAGACGTGTGAGGTCGTTTGTTTACTCTTGAACATCGGCAAAAATTTAACATTATCGCTACTTTGAGCTCAGTTTCAAGCCATTTCCAGTGCTAAACCCAATCAAAATTATCTCTATTTCTGTAATATGTCTTCCATTCTATCAAATGAGACCAAGAAATCGCAAATACAACTATAAAAAAAATACGAAAAAACACTGCAAAGTCGCTGCTTTAATCGAAAAATCATGATTTCAGTTTTTTTTCTCTCATTATACACAGTGTGCTGCAGGATCTGTTTTATGTGGTGCACACATACCACATAGATGTATTCTCTCATATCTAGGCCCAAATGTACCACTCACAGTTTATCAGAGTGAGCTGAGCTCATGGCGTAGATCTACGGTTTGGACCCTGAACGTAAAGCCGTAGATCTACGGGACGGACCCTACAGGTCTCCCTCAACATTCGCGAGGGTTAGGGGATCAAGAGCCTCGCGAATGTTGAAAAAGAGCCTCGCGTGAATGTTTGGTGCCCCAATATATTGTAGGGAAATATAATACAATACTGCTTCCTTAACTTGTTGAACCATGAACAATCATAAAATACATGAAAATGTCGTAAATTGTACTAAATATATACATGTTATGCTTTAATAACATGTATGTTATTAAATACCACAGACTCCACCACTGCCTCCACCAATGCCTCCACCACTTCCTCAACCACTGCGAGTCCCTACTACCCTCCCTCCGACCCCCGCAACTGGCAGCCAGCCCTCCCACCACTCAGTGTGGTGAGTGTTTTGTTTGTTCATTATTTGCTATTAAACTACAGTATAAATAATGTAAACCCATTCATGACTGCATATTGGAATGGCTATTCGGACAGGTATTGGACGGTGACATCATGTGTTTACTCTTGAACACAGCAAAGAATCAAACATTTCTGCTACTGCTAATAATAACAATAGTAATAATAATAATAATAATAATAATAATAATAATAATAATAATAATAATAATAATAATAATAATACGATATAATTGAAGAAGGAAATTGTACAAAAATACGAGGGAGTGGTTGACACATCGTCAGTGTGGCTTTGTTTATGCTGAAGTGAGCACTAGTCTCCCTGCTCTTCCAAACATTTCACAATAATTCAGCAGTTGAGGCAGTGCAATTTAATAACATATATGTTATAAATAATAATAGTACATGTTATTATTAATAACATGTATTATTATTATTAATAACATGTCATGCCTCAATTAAATACCAACAGCTGCCTCAACCACTGCTGCCTCAATCGCTGCCTCAACAGCTGCCTCAACCACCCTCAATCGCTCCTCAACAGCTGCCTCACCACTGCCTCAATCGCTGCCTCAACAGCTGCCTCAACCACTGCCTCAACCACTGCCTCAACCGCTGCCTCAACCACTGCCTCAATAGCTGCCTGCCTCAATCGCTGCCTCAACAGCTGCCTCAACCACTGCCTCAATCGCTGCCTCAACAGCTGCCTCAACCACTGCCTCAATCGCTGCCTCAACAGCTGCCTCAATCACTGCCTCAATCGCTGCCTCAACAGCTGCCTCACTGCCTCAATTGCTGCCTCAACCACTGCCTCAATCGCTGCCTCAACCACTGCCTCAATCTGCCTCAACAATCGCTGCCTCACCACTGCCTCTACCACTCCAGTCACTCAATCTACAAGCACCAAACACAATGAATTATTGTGAAATGTTTGGAAGAGCAGGGAGACTAATGTTCACTCCAGCATAAACAAAGCCACACTGACGATATGTCAACCACTCCCTCGTATTTTTGTACAACTTCCTTCTTCTTCTTCTTCTTCTTCTTCTTCTTATTATTATTATTATTATTATTATTATTACTATTCTTATTATTAGCAGTAGCAGAAATGTTTGATTCTTTGCTGTGGTCAAGAGTAAACACATGATGTCACCGTCTAATACCTGTCCGAATAGCCATTCCAATATGCAGTCATGAATGGGTTTACATTATTTATACTGTAGTTTAATAGCAAATAATGAACAAACAAAACACTCACCACACTGAGTGGTGGGAGGGCTGGCTGCCAGTTGCGGGGGTCGGTGGGAGGGTAGTAGGGACTCGCAGGTGGCGGGAAACTTGAATATGATTTGGCGGCTGGGAATTTGGTGGCTGGGAATTTGGCGGTTGGGAATTCGCGAATGTGTGAAGCCCGCGAAAGCTGAAAACGTGAATGTTGAGGGAGACCTGTATATCTGAATGGGGATTAGTCACTAGTGGTGTTCCACAAGCATCAGTTTTAGGCCCTCTCTTGTTCATAATTTATATTAATGACCTTGATGAAGGGATTACAAGTGACATGAACAAATTTGCTGATGATACTAAGAAAGGCCGTATGATTCTTTCTGAGGAGGATAGCAATGAACTCCAGGAGGATTTGGACAAATTAATGTCTTGGTCTGAAAAATGGCAGATGAAGTTCAATGTGGATAAGTGTAAGGTACTAGTCCTTGGTATTGAAAATAACCCTCAAAGCTATAAACTAGGTGAAGTAGAGCTTGATCATACAGAATGTGAAAAAGACTTGGGAGTCATGGTAAGCAGAAACCTGAAGCCAAGACAGCAGTGCCTAAGTGTGCACATCAAGGCTAACAATACTTGGATTTATCTCAAGAAGTATAAGTAACAGAAGTCCAAAAGTTATTTTACAGCTCTATACATCACTAGTGAGGCCTTATTTAGATTATGCCGCTCAGTTTTGGTCTCCTTACTACAGGATAGATGTAGACTCATTAGAGAACATACAGAGAAGAATGACTAAAATGATTTACTGTGTAAGGAATCTCCCATGTGAAGATAGACTTAAAGCCTTAAATCTCCACTCTCTGGAGAGACGTAGAATGAGGGGAGATATCATTGAAGTGTATAAGTGGATGACGGGCATAAACAAAGGAAATATTAATAAAGTACTGAGGGTGTCAAACCAGGTAAGAGCCAGAAATAATGAATTTAAGTTGGATAAATTTACATTTAGAAAGGACATAGGTAAGTACTGGTTTTCTAACAGAGTTGTGGATGTGTGGAACAATCTTCCCAGTAGGGTGATAGAGGCTAGGACCTTGGGTAGCTTTAAGAAGAGATTGGAGAAATACATGAGCGGGAGGGGCTGGGTTTGATTTGTGTCATTGGGTACAGGAGTTAATTCTTGGGTTGCTTTGGGTAGAGGTCGTTTTGATAAGGACCTGCCTTGTATTATACAGTGGACCCCCGCATAACGGACGCCTTGCATACCGGACAATCCGCATAGCGGACGCTTTGATCGCTAAAATTTTGCCCCGCATAGTGCCCAAAAACCCGCTCAGCGGCCTTCGTCCGAGACGCGTCCAATGTGCGGCCTGAGCCACGCTCACATGTTCCGCGGGTGGCATTGTTTACCAGCCAGCCTCCGCGGTAACATCCAAGCATACAATCGGAACATTTTGTATTATTACAGTGTTTTTGGTGATTTTTTTCTGGAAAATAAGTGACCATGGGCCCCAAGAAAGCTTCTAGTGCCAACCCTACAGCAATAAGGGTGAGAATTACTATGGAGATGAAGAAAAAGATCATTGATAAGTATGAAAGTGGAGTGCGTGTCTCCGAGCTGGCCAGGTTGTATAATAAACCCCAATCAACCATTGCTACTATTGGTGGTACAGCTGCTGCTGCTGCTGTATCACCGTCAGCTGCTGCTGCACTGTCAGCTGCTGCTGCTGTACCACCGTCAGCTGCTCCTGCTGCTGTAGTACCGTCTGCTGCTGCTGTAGCATCATCTGCTGCTGCTGTAGCATCGTCTGCTGCTGCTGTAGCATCGTCTGTTGCTGCTGTAGCATCGTCAGTTGCTGCTGTAGCATCGTCTGCTGCTGCTGTAGCATCGTCTGTTGCTGCTGTAGCATCGTCTGCTGTGCTGTAGCATCGTCTGCTGCTGCTGTAGCATCGTCTGCTGCTGCTGTAGCATCGTCTGCTGCTGCTGTAGCATCGTCTGCTGCTGCTGTAGCATCGTCTGCTGCTGCTGTAGCATCGTCTGCTGCTGCTGTAGCATCGTCTGCTGCTGCTGTAGCATCGTCTGTTGCTGCTGGAGCATGCTGTTACTGCTGCTGCTGTAGCACCGTTGTTGGTGTGGCTTATTGAGAATACCAAGAAACAATTAACCCCAGAGGATTTGCCACCCAGGATAGCCCAAAAAAGTCAGTGTCATCGAAGACTGTCTAACTTATTTCCATTGGGGTCCTTAATCTTGTCTCCCAGGATGCAACCCACACCAGTCGACTAACACCCAGGTGAACAGGGAAAATGCCTGGAACTAGTGCTCATATTGGTGAATTTAGAGCCAGCAAAGGTTGGTTTGAGAGATTTAAGAATCGTAGTGACATACACAGTGTGATAAGGCCTGTTCTGGAAGAAAATGCCAAACAGGACCTACAGTACTCAGGAGGAAAAGGCACTCCCAGGACACAGTGTCTCATCAGTCATTGCTGCATCTTCAATAAAGGTAAGTGTCATTTATTCTTCATTTAGTAGAGTAGTACATGCACAATATATATTGTGCATGTACTACTCTACTATTGTGCATGTATCCTTCTCTTTGTGTGTAGGAAAATGTATATTTCATGTGGTAAAATTTTTTTTTTCAACTTTTGGGTGTCTTGCACGGATTAATTTGATTTCCATTATTTCTTATGGGGAAAATTAATTCACATAGCGAACATTTCGCATAACAGCCAGCCCTCTTGCACGGATTAAGGTCGCTATGCGGGGGTCCACTGTACAGTACAACCATAAATACTATATGAAAATACACCTCAAAATCAGCATTTTAATCAAAAAACAAGGTCGGAGATTTTTTCTCTCATGCACTGAGTGCTGCAGTATTTTTTTATACTGCGCACACTGACCACAGACCCATTCTCTCACATGTGGGCCTACCAGCTTTTTCCCGCTTGAGTTGAAGCTGTTAGAATTTTGGAATATTAATACGTCAAAAACACCAGCGTGTAAGATGTATATATATGACAAAAATAGTCAAAGGGGTAAAACACTGACTATGCGGTGTATTTCTGTATGCTATTTATGGTTGTATACTTGTTTTCTTGGTCTCATTCCTGCCTTGGTAGGAAATGGCTGATGTGTTAATAAAAAAATAATAATTATTAACCTAGAAAAAAAAAAGATAGCCAAACAATGTGACTTATTTCCATGTTTTGAGGGGTATTACACTTTGAAACAATTGTAATATCTCAAGTACCTCTTGTACACAGTGTTAGAAAATAAAAAGTAATAAAAAACAAATAAAAATAATTTGTGCCAATTTATATTGTATATTCCAAGTGGAGTAATGTTGGGCTAAGTATTTCCCATGTCTGAAGTGCTAAAATACCTTGAAACACATTTATCATAAGAAACTAGTGTACATACACTGAAACCTCCATAAAACAGGCTAATGGGGAAGGGGTGTCTGTTTTAATGAAAATCTATTACATTGAAAGTTTCTATTACGTGGACTACATCTGCTTAATTGATTGACTAATGAACAGATGCCTAATGAAGCAGACTTAGTCCAATGTATTGTTGGACTACCAGATATACTAAGAGTAAAGTATAATAATATATTACTGTACAGTACAGCTGTACCTATACCCATAAAAGTTCAATACATTGTATGTAGAGTACAGTACAGTAATTCTTCTTACCTTTTCTGTTGGATAGAAGAGTTTACTTCAAATTTCTACTTAAGTCATGGTAAGAAGCATCTTAACATGAGCGCTTCCTTTAGAGGCTACTGTTAATAACACTGTACAAGGTTCTTTTATCAAGTAATGTAATGGAAAAACACTGTAAATCCAA
>NW_027196710.1:75000-80956 GCF_038502225.1 Cherax quadricarinatus | reverse complement strand
GACACAAGGCTAGAGGAGGGAGAAGGTGCGAGGGGGAGAGAGAAAGGGTAGAAAGAGGGAGAGAGAGGAGAGAGAAAGGGTAGAAAGAGGGAGAGAGAGGAGAGAGATAGGGTAGAAAGAGGGAGAGAGAGGAGAGAGTATGGGGGTGAGGGATAAGACCAAGGGGGAGAGAGAGAGAGAAATGTGAGGGGGGAGAGAAAGGGTAGAGAGAGGGAGAAAGGGAGAGGGAGAGGGAGAGAGAGGGAGAAAGGAGGGCTAGGGAAAAGGCTATGAGAGAGAGAAATGGAGAGATGGAGAGAGAAGCCTATAGAGAGACAGGAGGGTGAGAGATAGGGTTATGGGAGTGAGGGAGAGAGAGAGAGAGAGAGAGAGAGAGAGAGAGAGAGAGAGAGAGAGAGAGAGAGAGAGAGAGAGAGAGAGAGAGAGAGAGAGAGAGAGAGAGAGAGAGAGAGAGAGAGAGAGAGAAAGAAAGTTCCTGATCCAGCAAGGGACCCTCCTTGGCTAGCTGCAAGAACTGTGTCAAAACTGTCAGTGGTGACAATAAGGCAGGAGGAGGTGCATTTCCTTCTTAAATCACTTGACCAAGAAAAGGCTGTGGGCCCAGACAAGTTGATCCCAAGATTGTTGAGAAGATGTGCGACCAGCTAGCAGCACCTCTAACTCGCATCTTTCAGCACTGCCTAGTACAGTGTAAATGGCCCTCTCCATGGAAAGAGGCAAATGTAGTCCCTGTTCACAAAAAGAAGAGCAGAGCAGAAATCAGCAACTACAGACCAGTGTCACTCCTGTCAATCACTGGTAAGATCCTTGAAACAATTATCTCAAGACAAATGACAGATTTTTTTGACTACCACTCACTACTTTGTGATCGTCAATATGGCTTCAGGAAAGGTTACTCTGCTGCTGATCTGTTGCTAAACCTCTCCACTAAGTGGCACCAGTCACTGGATGAATCCAAAGTCAGCTGTGTGGTAGCACTGGACATTGCTGGCGCTTTCGACCGGGTGTGGCACCAGGGCCTCTTAGCAAAACTTCAAGCACTGGGAATTGCAGGCTCTACGCTATGTCTCCTCAGTGATTACCTTCATGGTAGATCTCTAAGTGTAGTCCTCAATGGAACGGAATCAGCAAGGCATCCTATTGGGGCAAGCGTTCCACAAGGAAGCGTGCTGGGTCCACTGTTATGGAATGTCTACTTCAACGACCTTCTTCATCTCATCCCAGAATCACATGCATATGCAGACGACTGTACACTGACATTCACTTATCCAAGAGAAGAAATGCCAGCTGCTCTAAGCTACATCAATCACCAGCTGAGAGCTATATCAGCTTGGGGAAATAGATGGCAAGTAACATTTGCACCTGAGAAAACGCAAATGATGATCGTCTCTAGGCACCATGATGGTAATGCTGGTGCAGTAGTAAGGATGAATGGGAGGATGTTGGCACCTGGAGAAGAAGTTGATATCCTTGGGGTGAAATTTGACTCCAAACTAACCATGAAGAACCATGTTGTAAATCTTGCAAACAAGGCAGCCAGGAAGCTTACAGCACTTCGCCGTATCTCGCATCTGCTTGACAGTAGGGGTTGCAAGATCCTGTACGAGGCACAAATACGCTCACACCTTGAGTATGCTCCACTTTCTTGGTTTGCCTGCCCCCCCTCTCATCTGCGACTGCTGGACAGAGTAGAGAACAGAGCATGACGTCTCATCTCTCGCCTGGACCCATCCTGGTTAGATCTGTCATTTCAGCAGAGCCTTCAACATAGGAGGGATGTGGGTGGCCTTACTGTTATGTACAAGGCCAATATTGTCAAAATACCACACTTGGATCCACTTCGAGGACAGCGTGAAACAAGCTTTTATGCCACAAGACGGGCAGAAAGCAGCAACTTCACTCTGGCTGTACCCTTCTCCAGAACATCACTCCATCTGAGATCATACATACCCAGGATGACTCGAGTATGGAACACATTCGTACAGCATAATGATATCAACGAGATAAAGTCAGTTGATCAAATGAAAATGCTGGCCCACAGATGGCTCCAACTTCATCCTGTCCCGTACTTGTATGTCTCATAACAGTAAAAATGCTTTCAAATGAGCTGATGTAGGTAACAGCTCTTAGCTTGCCAATAAAGTTAGGAATCCTTAACCTGTAATATAGCTGTCAATAAAGCTAGGGATCCTTAACCTTGTCAAACCCTGTGTAAAAAAAAAAAAAAAAAAAAGAGAGCGTGGGGGTGGTAGTAGGGGGAACGGGAGGGAAAAAGGCTATGAGAGAGAGAAACGCGAGGGAGGGAAAGATAGGAGGGAGGAGGGAGTGAAGGCAAGAGCGGGGGAGGGGAAAAGTCTGTGGGGGAGGGAAAGGTGTGTGGGGGGGGTGAGGGGATGCGGTCAAATTTCTAGGATCAGCTGTGTGTACTCACCTAGTTGTGGTTTCAGGGGTCGAGACTCAGCTCCTGGCCCCGAGTGTGTGTGTGTGTGCGCGTGTGTGTGTGTGAGCACGTCAGATGTTTTTATGTTCCAGAAATACAATTCACCCCTGTGTATCCGTAATACTAATAAGATACCATTAACACTGAGAGTAATTCTAATAATTATAATACTAGCGTGTGTTAACAAGTCATTCTTTCACCCAGTTATGTACTACCTTTTACTACATGTGTACCCAATACTTCCTTCTCAGATTGTACTGTCTTTGTGTCCTAAAACATTATCTCTTGAAACTGTTGTCAGGGCTGTAGTCCCATTAGCCACGACTTAATCCTCCTGCCTATTCCTTGCTCCTACAAATTTTATCTTCCTACTACTGTTACTTGTTGTGTGTATGATAATCGCTCCTGAGCAGGGTTTAGATAGCGAGCCACCAGTGACCGTAGGGCCGGCTCTACCACTCAAAACTTCCCGAAAAACCACAAACAGGTGATTTGTACGTTACTCCTCAGAGGGGACGTCCATCCAGATGCCTGATGTACGATGCTCGCTGTACGATGCTCGCTGTACGATGACTCGTGCACCTCGCCCTTCCACCTCTGACTTCTTCAGCTATTCTTTTCTCGTTGCCCTTTTGAGTCCTCATTTACCACACTTATCACTTGTATACTGCTACTTTTATAATTTACACTTCACTTTTGGTAAGTACACTTCTTATTTGTGATGACACCCAACCTGTTATGGCGGCGCTACTTCCTCAGGCCTACTGCTGCCACCACCTCTGCTTATATATATTTATGTATATGTATGTATATATATATATATCCCCTTTCTGGCTAGCTTGTTCACGTTGGCTGTGTGTTACATCACAGATTCTCGTTAGCCAACCTCTCTTAATTCTATTTGATCTTTTCTCTTTAGTCACTCGCTTTGTACTTTGTATATTTGTAACAGTGTGGCAACAAGTGCCAACTAGGCCTCAACGAACTGGCACTTTGAAATTTTGTTGTATAATTTCAGGCTTTCTCTCGCCTTTACTTTATTTATTTTTGCTAATACATTGGTTATCACTTGTAGGGTTGTTCACTGACGTTGTCACTAACACTGGTTGCTTCTAGCTGCTAAAACACGCCCTAAAAGCACTAAGATTCCCGGAGCCTGGCGCTTATGACCCACTACACTACGTGTGTGTGTGTGTGTGTGTGTGTGTGTGTGTGTGTGTGTGTGTGTGTGTGTGTGTGTGTGTGTGTGTGTGTGTGTGTGTGTGTGTGTGTGTGTGTGTGTGTGTGCATGAGTGTACTCACCTATTTGTACTCACCTATTTGTGGTTGCAGGGGTCGATTCACAGCTCCTGGCCCCGCCTCTTCGCTGATTGCTACTAGGTCCTCTCTCTCCCTGCCCCATGAGCTCTATCATACCTCGCCTTAAAACTATGTATGGTTCCCACCTCCACTACATCACTTTCTAGGCTATTCCACGGCCTGACTACTCTATGACTGAAGAAATACTTCCTAACATCCCTTTGATTCATCTGAGTCTTCAACTTCCAATTGTGACCTCTTGTGTCTGTGTCCCATCTCTGGAACATCCCGTCTTTGTCCACCTCGTCTATTCCGCGCAGTATTTTATATGTCGTTATCATGTCTCCCCTGACCCTCCTGTCCTCCAGTGTCGTCAGGCCGATTTCCCTCAACCTTTCTTCATAGGACAATCCCCGTAGCTCTGGGACTAGTCTTGTTGCAAACCTTTGCACTTTCTCTAATTTCTTGACGTGCTTGACTAGGTGTGGATTCCAAACTGGTGCTGCATACTCCAGTATGGGTCTGACGTAATGGTATACAGAGTCTTGAACGAATCCTTACTGAGGTATCGGAACGCTATCCGTAGGTTTGCCAAGCGCCCGTATGCTGCAGCAGTTATCTGATTGATGTGCGCCTCAGGAGATATGCTCGGTGTTATACTCACCCCCAGATCTTTTTCCTTGAGTGAGGTTTGCAGTCTTTGGCCATCTAAACTATATTGTGTCTGCGGTCTTCTTTGCCCTTCCCCAATCTTCATGACTTTGCATTTGGCAGGGTTAAATTCAAGGAGCCAGTTGCTGGACCAGGCTTGTAGCCTGTCCAGGTCTCTTTGTAGTCCTGCCTGATCCTCATCCGATTTGATTCTTCTCATTAACTTCACATCATCTGCAAACAAGGACACTTCTGAGTCTATCCCTTCCGTTATGTCGTTCACATATACCAAGAACAGCACAGGTCCTAGGACTGACCCCTGTGGAACCCCGCTTGTCACAGGCGCCCACTCTGACACCTCGTCGCGTACCATGACTCGTTGTTGCCTCCCTGTCAGATATTCTCTGATCCATTGCAGTGCCTTTCCTGTTATGTGTGCCTGGTCCTCTAGCTTTTGCAGTAACCTCTTGTGAGGAACTGTGTCGAAGGCCTTCTTGCAGACCAAAAATACGCAGTCGATCCACCCCTCTCTCTCTTGTCTTACTTCTGTCACCTTGTCATAAAACTCTAGTAGGTTTGTGACACAGGATTTTCCTAATACTCACCTAATTGAGGTTGCAGGGGTCGAGTCCAAGCTCCTGGCCGCGGCTCTTCAGTGGTCGCAACTAGGTTACTCTCCCTGAACCGTGAGCTTTATCATACCTCTGCTCAAAGCTATGTATGGATCCTGCCTCCACTACATCGCTTCCCAAACTATTCCACTTCCTGACTACTCTGTGGCTGAAGAAATACTTCCTAACATCCCTGTGATTCATATGTTTCTTCAACTTCCAACTGTGTCCCCTTGTTGCTGTGTCCCATCTCTGGAACATCCTGTCTTTGTCCACCTTGTCAATTCCTCTCAGTATTTTGTATGTCGTTATCATATCCCCTCTATCTCTCCTGTTCTCCAGCGTCGTCAGGTCGATTTCGTAGGACATACCTCTTAGCTCTGGGACTAGTCTTGTTGCAAACCTTTGCACTTTCTCTTTACGTGCTTGGCTAGGTGTGGGTTCCAAACTGGTGCTACATACTCCAATATGGGCCTAACGTACACTGTGTACAGGGTCCTGAACGATTCCTTATTAAGATGTCGGAATGCTGTTCTGAGGTTTGCTAGGCGCCCATATGCTGCAGCAGTTATTTGGTTGATGTGCGCTTCAGGAGATGTGCCTGGTGTTATACTCACCCCAAGATCTTTTTCCTTGAGTGAGGTTTGTAGTCTCTGGTCCCCTAGACTGTACTCCGTCTGCGGTCTTCTTTGCCCTTCCCCAATCTTCATGACTTTGCACTTGGTGGGGTTGAACTCCAAGAGCCAATTGCTGGACCAGGTCTGCAGCCTGTCCAGATCCCTTTGTAGTTCTGCCTGGTCTTCGATCGAATGAATTCTTCTCATCAACTTCACGTCATCTGCAAACAGGGACACTTCGGAGTTTATTCCTTCTGTCATGTCGTCACAAATACCAGAAGCAGCACTGGTCCTAGGACTGACCCCTGTGGGACCCCACTGGTCACAGGTGCCCACTC
>NW_027196710.1:0-70000 GCF_038502225.1 Cherax quadricarinatus | reverse complement strand
TCCTAACGTCCCTGTGACTTGTCTGAGTCTTCAGCTTCCAGTTGTGACCCCTTGTTTCTGTGTCCCCTTTCTGGAACATCCTATCTCTGTTCACCTTGTCTATTCCCCGCAGTATCTTGTATGTCGTTATCATGTCTCCCCTGACCTTTCTGTCTTCCAGTGTCGCCAGTCCGATTTCCCTCAACCTTTCCTTGTTCGACATTCCCCTGAGCTCTGGGACTAGCCTTGTTGCATACCTTTGTACTTTCTCTAACTTCTTGACGTGCTTGACCATGTGTGGGTTCCAGACTGGTGCTGCATACTCCAGTATGAGCCTAACATACACAGTGTACAGTGTCTTGAACGATTCCTTATTAAGGTATCGGAACGCTATTCTCAGGTTTGCCAGGCGCCCGTATGCTGCAGGAGTTATTTGGTTGATGTGTGCCTCCGGTGACGTGCTCGGTGTTATGGTCACCCCAAGGTCTTTCTCCCTGAGTGAGGTCTGTAGTCTTTGTCCACCTAGCCTATACTCTGTCTGCGGTCTTCTTTGCCCCTCCCCAATCTTCATGACTTTGTATTTGGCAGGGTTGAATTCGAGAAGCCAGTTTCTGGACCACATGTCCAGCCTGTCCAGGTCGCTTTGCAGTCCTGCCTCATCCTCATCCGATTTAAGTCTTCTCATCAGCTTCACATCATCTGCGAATAGGGACACTTCAGAGTCTATTCCTTCCATCATGTCGTTCGCAGATATCAAAAATAGCAGTGGTCTTAGAAATGACCCCTGTTGGATCCCGCTCGTCACAGGCGCCCACTGTGATACCTCTTCACGTATCATGACTCGTTGTTGCATCCCTGTCAGGTATTCCCTGATCCATTGCAGTGCCCTCCCTGTTACGTGCGTTATACATGTGTGTGTGTGTGTGTGTGTGTGTGTGTGTGTGTGTGTGTGTGTGTGTGTGTGTGTGTGTGTGTGTGTGTGTGTGTGTGTGTGTGTGTGTGTGTGTGTGTGTGTTTGTGTGTGTGTGTGTGTATGTGTATGTGTGTGTGTGTGTACTCACCTATTTGTACTCACCTATTTGTGGTTGCAGGGGTCGAGTCTTAGCTCCTGGCCCCGCCTCTTCACCGGTTGCTGGGCCCTCTCTCTCCCCGCTCCATGAGCTTTATCAAACCTCGTCTTAAAACTGTGTATGGTTCCTGCCTCCACTACGTCATTTTCTAGGATATTCCACTGTCTTACAACTCTATGACTGAAGAAATACTTCCTAATATCTCTCTGACTCATTTGTGTCTACAACTTCCAATTAAGGCCTCTTGTTTCTGTGTCCCCTCCCTGGAACATCCTGTCTTTGTCCACATTGTCTATTCCACGCAGTATTTTATATGTCGTTATCATGTCTCCCCTGACCCTCCTGTCCTCCAGTGTCGTCAGGCCGATTTCCCTTTATCTTTCTTCATAGGACATTCCCCTTAGCTCTGGAACTAACCTTGTCGCAAACCTTTGTACTTTCTCTAGTTTCTTGACGTGCTTTATCAAGTGCGGGTTCCAAACAGGTGCTGCATACTCCAGTATGGGCCTGACATACACGGTGTACAGTGTCTTGAACGATTCCTTACTAAGGTATCGGAATGCTGTTCTCAGGTTTGCCAGGCGCCCATATGCTGCAGCAGTTATCTGATTGATGTGTGCTTCCGGAGACGTGCTCGGTGTTATACTCACCCCAAGATCTTTCTCCTTGAGTGTGGTTTGCAGTCTTTGGCCACCTAGCCTATTCTCTGTCTGTGGTCTTCTGTGCCCTTCCCTTATCGTCATGACTTTGCATTTGGCAGGATTAAATTCGAGAAGCCATTTGCTGGACCAGGTGTCCAGTCTGTCCAGGTCTCCTTGAAGTCCTGCCTGGTCCTCATCAGATTTAATTCTCCTCATTAACTTCACATCATCTGCAAACAGGGACACTTTTGAGTCTAACCCTTCCATCATGTCGTTCACATATACCAAAAGTAGCACTGGTCCTAGGACCGACCCCTGTGGGACCCCGCTCGTCACAGGTGCCCAATGTGATACATCATTACGTTCCATGACTCGTTGTTGCCTCCCTGTCAGGTATTCTCTGATCCATTGCAGTGCCCTTCCTGTTATATGCGCCTGATGCTCTAGCTTCTGCACTTATCTCTTGTGAGGAACTGTGTCAAAGGCCTTCTTGCAGTCCAAGAAGATGCAATCAACCCACCCCTCTCTCTCGTGTCTTACTTCTGTTATTTTATCATAAAACTCCAGAAGGTTTGTGACACAGGATTTGCCTTCCATGAATCCGTGCTGTTTGGCATTTATACTCTTGTTCCGTTCCAGGTGCTCCACCACTCTCCTCCTGATAATCTTCTCCATAACTTTGCATACTATACACGTCAATGACACAGGTCTATAATTTAGTGCCTCTTTTCTGTCTCCTTTTTTAAAAATGGGAACTACATTTGCCGTCTTCCATACCTCAGGTAGTTGCCCAGTTTTCAGGGACATGTTGAAGATTGTGGTAAGTGGCACGCACAACATATCTGCTCCCTCTCTAAGGACCCACGGGGAGATGTTGTCCGGTCCCATTGCCTTTGAGGTATCGATGTCCCTTAGCAGTTTCTTCACCTCCTCCTCATCTGTATGTATGTCGTCCAACACTTGTTGGTGTATTCCTTGCTGGTGTCCCCATCTGGTCTGTCCCCCCAGAGTCCTTCCTGTCTCTACTGTAAATACTTCCTTAAATCTCGTGTTGAGCTCCTCACATACCTCTTGATCGTTTCTTGTGAGTTCTCCACCTTCTTTCCTCAGCCTTATCACCTGGTCCTTGAGTGTTGTCTTCTTCCTAATGTGGCTATACAGCAGTTTCGGGTCAGATTTGACTTTCGATACTATGTCGTTTTCATACTGTCGCTGGGCCTCCCTCCTTATCTGTGCAAACTCGTTTCTGGCTCTTCTACTAATATCCTAGTTTTCCTGGGTCCTATGCCTCCTGTACCTTTTCCATTCTCTGTTGCACTTAGTTTTTGCCTCCCTACACCTTCTGGTAAACTAAGGACTCGTTTTGGTCTTCCTATTATTTCTGTTTCCCTTGGGAACAAAGCTTTCCTCTGCCTCCTTGCACTTTGTTGCCACATATTCCATCATCTCGTTTACTGATTTTCCTACCATTTCTGTCCCACTGAACCTCCTGCAGGAAGTTTCTCATACCTGTGTAGTCCCCCCTTTTATAGTTTGGCCTGTCCCCTTCAGTTCCTGTTACCTTCTCCACTTGTAACTCTACTATATAATCAAAACTCAGAATCACGTGATCGCTAGCTCCAAGGGGCCTCTCGTAAGTGAGGTCCTCAATATCTGAACTGCTCAGGGTGAACACAAGATCCAGTGTTTGTGTGTGTGTGTGTGTGCGTGTGTGTGTGTGTGTGTGTGTGTGTGTGTGTGTGTGTGTGTGTGTGTGTGTGTGTGTGTGTGTGTGTGTGTGTGTGTGTGTGTGTGTGTGTGTGTGTGTGTGTGTGTGTGTGTGTGTGTGTGTGTGTGTGTGTGTGTGTGTGTGTGTGTGTGTGCGTGTGTGTGTGTGTGTGTGTGTGTGTGTGTGTGTGTGTGTGTGTGTGTGTGTGTGTGTGTGTGTGTGTGTGTGTGTGTGTGTGTGTGTGTGTGTGTGCGCACTTGTGAGTTATCTTCCACAGGGCGAGGAACTCAAGGAAGAGTCATCAGAAAATAACTAAATAACCAAATAATGATAATAATAATAATAATAATAATAATAATAATAATAATAATAATAATAATAATAATAATAATAATAATAATAATAATAATAATAATTGTAATAGTAATAACAATAATAATAATAATAACTATTATTATTATTTATATTATTATTATTATTATTAGTAGTAGTAGTAGTAGTAGTAGTAGTAGTAGTAGTATTAGTAGTAGAGTTGTAGAAGTAGAGTCGTAGTATTAGTAGTAGAAATCGTAGAAGAGCAGCAGCAGCAGCAGTAGTAGTTGTAGCAGTTATGGTAGTATCAGTAGCAGTATCAGTAGTAGTAGTAGTGGTTGTAGTTGTAGTAGTTACAGTAGTAGTAGTAGTAGTAGTAGTAGTAGTAGTAGTAGTAGTAGTAGCAGCAGCAGTAGTAGTAGTTGTAGTTGTAATAGTTGTGGTAGTATCAGTAGCAGTATCAGTAGTAGTAGCAGTAGCAGTAGTAGTGGTGGTTGTAGTTGTAGTAGTTATAGTAGTATTTGTAGTAGCATAATAACCACAATAATATCAAGAATAACAACAATAGTGATGATCTTGAAATAATATTCGAAGGTCATTGCTTCAACAAGTATAATTTACCTTGAATCGTCAGTGAGAGTTTCCATGGTGACAAATGTGTGAGACTGACGCACATTGCATCATGTTAACTTAACGAGATACGAGAGTCATGCGCTCTGTGCAATTTTTACCTATTGCACGAAATATCTTAAACCTTTGACGGTTACAAAGGGGGTTTACAGGTACGATTTATCCCTAGTTAATTGCTGAGAGCTGCTGAACCATGCACAAAACATGACCGCTGGTATTTGCTAAGTCTCCTCGCACTTTTATATTGCGTATTAAACTTGTGCTGGATAGCTTACTGATAACGAGTCTGTAACATAATGTAAAGTGCGACTGCAGGATAACTGGAGGGAAAAAACCTTAGTGGATACTGAATTCAAAGTGGAATGCTTGACAGTATCGTCATCACCCTGGCGAAGTCTCCCAACATAAGAACATAAGAAAGGGGGAACACTGCAGCAGGCCTGACGTCGGCGCATACTTGGTAGGTTCCTGTCAAACCCAAACCCAGTAAGAAATATTCTCCCAATTCATCAAAAATATTCGCCAAACACATCAAAAATATTCACCAAACACATCAAAAATATTCGCCAAACACATCTGAAATATTCGCCCAACACAGGTCAACAGGTTAGGATGTACACTGCGAAGAGGATGGGTAACACGGGGACAATCAGAGCAAATCGAGCATTCAGTACGCCAACATTTTGCTGGAGGAGATCCTCATCAAATCATAATGGCTTCGTAAAGCTCTTGAGCGAAACTTTTCTATACAAGGAACTTGCTGTGCTCTACCTTTCTCTTTGTTGCTCACCAGGATGCATGGTTTCACTAAGTTATGGTATGTCATACTCCTGTGTGATGGAGTATGACAATGATACCCATCCTGTGTGGTGGAATATCAAATCAAATCAAATCAAATCAAGTTTATTCTCTATAAGGGTTACAATGTGTGGTTTACAGGATTTGGATATTGTGTGGTTTACATGTTTTAAAATACTAATTACAGAGGGGGCCACTAGGACACCTAGCATGACAAGGCATTTCGGGCAGACTTAGATTAATTCTTAACATTAAATCCTTACAGATTAAGGTATTAAGGCTAGGTGACTACATTATAATTTGTGAGTTTAGCAATGTGAATGCTTTTGTTTTGGCACAATACAAAGTGTCTATATTGGAGTATCATAGGCAAACTTATGACTAGTTAGGATTCATTATTTTAAGATTAAGAATAGTATTTCTGTGTTTATACTCAGTGGGTGAGTGAGTGTAATTGTGAGCCACCAGGTGGTTATCTTGTAGTTAGTTGTCGGGGTGTATCAGGGAGATAAGATGTTTTCTAACTGTAGTTTTGAAAGTGATGAGTGTGTCTGCAGTTCTAGAGTTTTCAGGCAGGGTGTTCCAGATTTTAGGTCCTTTGAAATACATTGAATTTTTGTAAAGGTTTAGTCGAACACGGGGAATGTCATAGAGATGTTTGTGTCTGGTGTTATGCCTGTGGATCCTGTCACAACTATCAAGAAAGCGTTTTAGGTCAAGGTTAATATTGGAATTTAAGGTCCTGTAGATATAGACTGCACAGTAGTAAGTGTGGATGTTCTGAACAGGGAGTAAGTTTAGATCTATGAAGAGTGGGGGGGGTTGTTGCCAGGGATGGGATTTAGTGATTATTCTTATTGCGGCTTTTTGTTGGGTTATTATTGGCTTTAGGTGTGTTGCTGCAGTTGAACGCCAAGCACAGATAGCATAGGTGAGGTATGGATATATAAGTGAATGGTATAGTGTGAGAAGGGCAGTTTGCGGAACGTAGTATCGTATCTTGGAGAGGATCCCCACCATTTTGGATACTTTTTTTGTTATGTGTTGGATAGGGGTGCTGAAATTTAGGTTGTTGTCGAGGTATAGGCCAAGGAATTTGCCCTCATTATGTCTGGCAATTAGAGTGTTGTCGATCTTAATGTTAAGTTGCGCAACACTTGCTCTGCTACCTAACATAATATAGTAGGTTTTGTCAGTGTTAAGTGTAAGTTTATTGGCTGTCATCCAAGTCGATATTTTGAGAAGCTCCTCATAAACAATGGTGTTGAGGGTGGCAAGATTAGGGTGGGAGATGCCATAAGTTGTGTCGTCAGCAAAGAGAATGGGTTTCAGGTGTTGGGATATGTCTGGAAGATCATTGATGTAAATGAGGAAGAGCAGGGGTCCAAGGACACTTCCCTGCGGAACTCCAGTATCAAGTGGCAGTATTGATGAGGCTGTGTCTTTAATGGTGACATACTGATACCTATTAGAAAAGTAGGATTTGAAATATGCAAGCGCATGGCCTCTTATACCATACTGGTCAATTTTGTGGAGTAGGATGCCGTGGTCAACTGTGTCAAACGCTTTTCTTAGGTGAATAAAAATTCCTAGCGGATATTCCTTATTTTCCAATGCTGTGTAAAGCAGGTCTAGCATTTTTATAATTGCATCATTAGTGCTTTTATTTTTCCTGAATCCAAATTGGCAGGGGTTGAGTATGTTTTGTGACGTTATAAATGAATATAGTCTCCTGTGCACGAGTTTCTCGAAGATTTTGGATAGCAATGGTAAGTTTGATATTGGCCTATAGTTGTTTACATCTGTAGGGTCACCACCTTTATGTATTGGTGTAACCCTTGCTGTCTTGAGTAGTGTCTGGAAAGTGCTAGTTCCTAGTGACTTGTTAAAAAGTAATGTAACAGCATGTGAAAGGACATGGGCCGCTCGCTTGTGCAATAATGGTGGGACATGAGACAGATTCCCCGAGTTATTTTTAAGTGACTTTATGATCGCGGTGACTTCCGTGGGCTCAGTTGGTACAAGATAGAAGGAATTTGGGAAATTCCCATCTAGGTAGTCCCCGGCACGGGCATTGGTACATGGGATTTTACTGGCGAGATTAGATCCTATGTTTGAGAAGAAGTCATTTATCTTGTTAGCTGTATCAGTGGGATGCAGTGGTGTTTCATGAGGTTTAGTTAGGACAATATTCTTGTTTTTTTTTCAGTTTGTGGGTCCCCAGAATTTGGGATAGTGTTTTCCAGATCCTTTTTATATCTCTTATGTCAGTGAATCTGCTGGAGTAGTACAGTTGTTTGGCTTTCTTTATTAATTTGGTGAGAACTGATGAATAGTGTTTAAGAATATCTTTGTGTATTAAGCCCTGTCTATATTGCTTTTCATATTGGTGTTTCTTATCAATGGATTTCAGAATGCTGCTGGTTAGCCATGGGCAACCGAGCCGTTTATTCGTGATCTGTTTCGTTTTTATAGGACAATGTTTGTTGTATAGTCTAAGTATTTTGCTAAGAAAATTGTCTGTCCAATCGTCAATACCATTGGCATTGGAGAATTCTGTAGGCCAGTCAACAGTCTCTAGGTCTGCTGTGAAATTCCTTATTGAGGCCTCCTCATGGAGTCTAAATGAAACTTTGTTGTATTTGAGTGGTGGCTTACTAATGTTTGTTAAGAGGAAGGTTGGGTAGTGGTCAGTGGTGCTGTCTCTGATTATCCCTGATTTAAGGGGGGCTAGTATATTGGTCCATATGTGGTCTATTATGGTTGCACTTGTCTCAGTCAGCCTGGTTGGTTTAGTTATTGTTGGTATGAGAAGTGTGTTGTTCATATTGTTGATGAAATCAGTTACAGTCTGATCATCTGGTAGGCCAAGGTTGATATTGAAGTCTCCAGCTAAGAGAAGGTGGTGCTTGTTCATTTGTCTGTTTGTTATTAGTGCCTTTAGATTCTCACTGAAGTTTGGGATGTTTGTGTGGGGTATCCGGTAAATGGCACCGATTGTTATAGGCGTCTTGAGGTTTTTTACAGTAAAATTAGCAAAAATGTATTCCCCATATTCATCACTAAAGCAAGTGGTGCTAATACAAGATAACTGGTTAGAGTAATAGATTGCAATACCACCCCCAACTTGGTATGGTCTGCAGTTGTGGATTGCTGTGTATCCTGGTAGTGGGTAAATATCTATTGTGTCCTGCTTAAGCCAGGTCTCAGTAAGAATAATGCAGGAGAAGGGTGTCTTTAGTGACTCAAGGAGTGCCAGGAGGTCATCATAGTGTTTGCTTAAGGACCTGATGTTGTAGTTAAGAACTGATAGACTTGGAGCAGTGTTCAGGATAGTGCTGGCTTGTGATGCTGTGTAATAAAGGCAGTTACTTTCCAATAAGTTTTGATTGTGTGTTAGATTATGGAGGTTTAGATCAGGGTCAACGTGATCATTCATCTTTTAGGTTTAAATAGTGGTTATTTATATCCTGTATTATGTGGCGAGTTCTAATACTGATTTCTGTAGTGGTGGGAGGTTTGGACAAGTATATAGCTAAAGCACTTTGGTCATATAGAGTATAGTCACTAATAGACATAATAAAGTTGATATTGTCTATGTGTTGTGCTAGAATGAGCTAAAGTACAAATAGGTATAAACTAATACTATAAAAACAAAAACTTACAAATGGCACCAGACTCACTCTTGTAATTGCACTAAGGTCTAATATAATGAATTTGGTGTTGTCTATGTATTGAGCTAGAATGACCTAAAGTACAGCTAGGTATAAACTTATAATATAAAAATACAAATTAAAATGGTACTTGCAATTGCACTAGGGTCTGATAAAGTTGTTAACAAGAACAAGAGTATAACTAGATTTAAATTGACAAAATAAAATTCACAAATTAAAGTATCAAAAGAATAATAAATAAAAAATAAAAATGGCAATGACTTGGTTACAATATGATAGTAAGATGGTACACAGGTACACAGGTACACAGGTACACAGGTACAAAGGATAATATTAAGGTTGGAGGTGAATATACAAACTTGAAAATTTGGCAACAAAACGTTAAGAAAAGTATAAAATAATGAATAACGTACAAAAGTAAAATTGACTGGTAGTAAATATGGTGTTCAAAATTTTTTAATAAGTAATAATGATTACAAAAAAAGATTAATTAATAAAAATAAAATGAAAAAGTAATGTTTATTTCAAGTATTAAATTTTAAGAACAGTTATTTGGATTCAACATTGCACTGGTAGTTATACTAGAGGTTATTTGGCAGTACAAGGTATTTAAGAGTACTCTAAGATAGTAAATGTGGTATTAAAACAGGTTATGGTAATTAGACAAGTAATGGTAATTAAATGATGTCAAAAATGTTAAGAGTAAATTGTACTGATAGTAAAAATGTTATTTAATTATTAATTTTAGTAAGTAATATCAATTAATAGTATTCAAAGAAGTATGAGGTAGTAATATGGACAGAGAAAGTATCAATTCAGCTAATATTTAAGCAAACAATAGTAAATAAGAAAATTACATAAGGTGACTTATGCTTACTAGTAAAATCACATAATGAGGTAGTTGATTATTTAATTACTAAGAGATTGTACTATGAAATTTGAACAATAATGGAGCAAAAACTTACACTACACTACGTAGGCTTTTAGGTTGGACAAGGATACCCACCTGTGTGATGTGATATAACAAGGATACCCACCTGTATGATGGGATATAACAAGGATACCCACCTGTGTGATGTGATATAACAAGGATACCCACCTGTGTGATGTGATATAACAAGGATACCCACCTGTGTGACGGAATATAACAAGGATACCCATCCCATGTGATAGAATATGACAGGGACGCCCAAGAGGGTTTGAATGAAGATATTTTAGATTGAGAGAGACGGGCGTCACTAGTCTAGCAGTTGCTGGAAAGACGTGCTGGAGCGAGTCTGCAGGTAAGTAGTGTGTATGGAGTTTTTTGGTAATGTGTAGGCCATAGGTTGTTTTTGGTAAAAATTGTTTTGCACTCTTAATTAAGTTGGTCCTAGCATTGGGCCTGACCCTGGCATTTATGGGGGATTATGTGGGTCATAGGCCCCACATTCACCTATGAAATACATTTCCACTTCTGTGGATATGTATTTCATATTGCCTAATTTTAATTAACTAGTAACAGTGTACTAGTGAGATACTATGTCATATGTAAAATGTGTAATAATAATAATAATAATAATAATATCTTTATTTCCTAAAAGCACGTGTACAAGGTATATAATCCACAGCTGACATCAATGACACACTGCTATATAGAAAGCCCTTGGTTATGCTGAGCATTTCGGACAAATCAGGTCAATTTTGTCCCAGCATGCGACCCAAACAAGTCGACTAACACCCAGGAACCCATTTTAAACTGTTGGGTGAACAGGAACAGCAGGTGTCTTATGGAAACACGTCCTTAATGTCCTCCAGCCGTACCGGAGGAGATTCGAACTCCGGACCTCATCATGTGAGCTGAGTGCGCTAGCGATTGAGTTACCGGACACCGTAGGTTGTCTGTTGTATATATATATTTTTATTGGTAACATAAGTTGATTTTCTGAAGGTGAGTTTATCTGCTCTTCCTGTGTAGTTTACGAAGCATGGGAGCTCTGGGTGGTTTATTTTTTAATAACTTTACACATATCCCGACACGAAGCAATTTTACCCCCTCTTCCTCCATATTAATTACATAACGAGTACTAACAGTAGAAGAACTAAACGCAACATCAGTGGGAGTTTCAGCAGCAGCAGCGGCAGTGGGAGCAGTAGCAGTTGTAGCGGTAGGGGCAGAAGCGGCAGGGGCAACAGCAGCAGCAGCAGCAGCAACAACAACAACAACAGCAGCAGCAGCAGCAGCCTCAGCAGCAGCAACAACAACAACAACCGCAGCAGCAGAAGCGGCAGCAACAGTAGCATCAACTGTAGCAACGGCGACAGAAGCAGCAGCAACAACAACAACAACCGCAGCAGCAGCAGCAGCAGAAGCAGCAGCAACAACAGTATCAACAGCAGCAACGGCGGCAGCAACAGCAACAACAGCAGCAGCAGCAGCAGCAGCAGCAGCAGCAGCAGCAGCAGCAGCAGTCACTGCCTGTGAGGTGGGTTCAGACACGGTCTGGTCTCCACGGGTTGCAGTGGGTCGCTCCGTCTCTTCCCGGAAGACAAACTTTCAGCGATGACCCGTCTGGCTCATCACGTTTTGTTCACTTTGTTCATGGTCAGCAGCGATGCTTCACGTAGCGTAACCAAGTGAACACTCTGACCCCAACCCCATCCCCTTCAAAACTTGGAACTATTCAATGATTATGAGAACTTGACAAAAAAAATCACAGAAAAACATTAAAATTTTTTTTTAACTGAATAACTGTGGGAATGTTATATTTTATGATAGTATTATTAGTAATTGAAAAGTAAACACGAGAAGAGAACGAGATGAACATCTAACTGTTGTGGAGATGACTGTAGAGAAGCATCACAACCTCCGACGATGATGTGGACAGGGGAACGCAGGTGAGTACACTGACGTACTATCTTCCTAACACATCACCCTCCTTCAAATTAAATCTTATTATGTATCCATGTAAATTTACACACCGGCAACCAGACGATGACCCACGACGGACCGAAACTGTGGGTTATATATAAACGTTTAGGAGTTTCTACATTCTGAAATATATGTGGAAGTGAATATTGCAAGCGTCTGCTATTCAATATTCTCGAGAGCTTTGGAAATGAATGGACATTAGGTGTGCATTCACACCGAGCCGAATGAAACTTGTGGAATTTTGTCAAATCGTTGGCGAGTCATTTCTTTTCAGCAGTCCGTCCATTTAGAGGCAGGAGGTCGATGAAAAGCCTCAAGTCTTCTGGAAATGTTGACTTGTCCTTTTATATGTACTTATCAGATTGTCTATAAGTAGAGACGAAATGTTAAAATAATATTGACCCTGATATTGGTTACCTGTCATGTTGATAACTGTCATGTTGACAACTGTCATGTTGATATCTGTCATGTTGATAACTGTCAAGTTGATAACTGTCATGTTGATAATTGTCGTGTTAATAACCGTCATGTTTATAAATTAAGTTGACACCTGTCAAGCTGATAACTATCATGTTGACAACTGTTATATTGATAACTATCATATTGATAGCAGCGATGTTAATGCCTACCATGCTGACACCCGTAATGCTAACAGTTGTCATGCTGACACCTGTCTTGCTGACACCAGCAATGCTGACACCTGTCTTGCTGACACCAGCAATGCTGACACCTGTCTTGCTGACACCAGCAATGCTGACATTTGCCATACTGATATACGAAAACCACTTGTCATGCTGATACCCGTAATGCTGATGCCCGAAATGCTGACATTTGTCGTGCTGACACCTGTCATGCTGATACCGGTAATGCTTATAGCCATTGCGCTGGCGCCTGTGAATCTGGTGCCGCCTGTACTGAACACATACCAGGTTATGACCCGTCTAAAACTAACACCTGTCACGCGCTTCCTCTAATGACTGTCACATGCTTCCTCTAGCACCTGTCACACGCTTCCTCTAACAAATGTCACACACTTCCTCTAACACCTGTCACACGCTTCCTCTAACAAATGTCACACACTTCCTCTAACACCTGTCACACGCTTCCTCTAACAAATGTCACACACTTCCTCTAACACCTGTCACACACTTCCTCTAACACCTGTCACACGCTTCCTCTAACAAATGTCACACACTTCCTCTAACACCTGTCACACACTTCCTCTAACAAATGTCACACACTTCCTCTAACACCTGTCACACGCTTCCTCTAACAAATGTCACACACTTCCTCTAACACCTGTCACACACTTCCTCTAACACCTGTCACACGCTTCCTCTAACAAATGTCACACACTTCCTCTAACACCTGTCACACACTTCCTCTAACACCTGTCACACGCTTCCTCTAACAAATGTCACACACTTCCTCTAACAACTGTCACACGCTTCCTCTAACAAATGTCACACACTTCCTCTAACAACTGTCACACGCTTCCTCTAACAAATGTCACACACTTCCTCTAACAACTGTCACACGCTTCCTCTAACAAATGTCACACACTTCCTCTAACAACTGTCACACGCTTCCTCTAACACCTGTCACGCGCTTCCTCTAATGACTGTCACATGCTTCCTCTAGCACCTGTCACACGCTTCCTCTAACAAATGTCACACACTTCCTCTAACACCTGTCACACGCTTCCTCTAACAAATGTCACACACTTCCTCTAACACCTGTCACACGCTTCCTCTAACAAATGTCACACACTTCCTCTAACACCTGTCACACACTTCCTCTAACACCTGTCACACGCTTCCTCTAACAAATGTCACACACTTCCTCTAACACCTGTCACACACTTCCTCTAACACCTGTCACACGCTTCCTCTAACAAATGTCACACACTTCCTCTAACAACTGTCACACGCTTCCTCTAACAAATGTCACACACTTCCTCTAACAACTGTCACACGCTTCCTCTAACAAATGTCACACACTTCCTCTAACACCTGTCACACACTTCCTCCAACACCTGTCACACGCTTCCTCTAACAAATGTCACACACTTCCTCTAACAACTGTCACACGCTTCCTCTAACAAATGTCACACACTTCCTCTAACAACTCTCACACGCTTCCTCTAACAAATGTCACACGCTTCATCTAACAACTGTCACACGCTTCCTCTAACAAATGTCACACACTTCTTCTAACAACTGCCACACACTTCCTATAACAACTGTCACACACTTCCTCTAACACCTGTCACACGCTTCCTCTAACAAATGTCACACACTTCCTCTAACAACTGTCACACACTTCCTCTAACAACTGTCACACGCTTCCTCTAACAAATGTCACACACTTCCTCTAACAAATGTCACACACTTCCTCTAACAACTGTCACACGCTTCCTCTAGCATCTGTCACACGCTTCCTCTAGCATCTGTCACACACTTCCTCTAGCATCTGTCACACGCTTCCTCTAACACCTGTCACACACTTCCTCTAACTACTGTCACACACTTCCTCTAACAACTGTCACACGCTTCCTCTAACAACTGTCACACGCTTCCTCTAACAACTGTCACACGCTTCCTCTAACAACTGTCACACACTTCCTCTAACTACTGTCACACACTTCCTCTAACAACTGTCACACGCTTCCTCTAACTACTGTCACACACTTCCTCTAACACCTGTCACACACTTCCTCTAACTACTGTCACACACTTCCTCTAACAACTGTCACACGCTTCCTCTAACTACTGTCACACACTTCCTCTAACAACTGTCACACGCTTCCTCTAACACCTGTCACACTCTTCCTCTAACACCTGTCACACGCTTCCTCTAACTACTGTCACACACTTCCTCTAACAACTGTCACACGCTTCCTCTAACAACTGTCACACGCTTCCTCTAACAACTGTCACACGCTTCCTCTAACAACTGTCACACGCTTCCTCTAACTACTGTCACACACTTCCTCTAACAAATGTCACACGCTTCCTCTAACACCTGTCACACGCTTCCTCTAACAAATGTCACACGCTTCCTCTAACTACTGTCACATGCTTCCTCTAACACCTGTCACACGCTTCCTCTAACACCTGTCACACGCTTCCTCTAACACCTGTACACGCTTCCTCTAACACCTGCCACGCGCTTCATCTAACACCTGTCATGTGCTTTCTCTAACACTTGTCAAACGCTTCCTCTAACACCTGTCACACGCTTCCTCTAACGACAGTTACACGCTTCCTCTAACACCTGTCACATGCTTCCTCTAACACCTGTCACACGCTTCTTCTAACACCTGTCATACGCTTCCTCTAACAACTGTTACACGCTTCTTCTAACACCTGTCACACGCTTCCTCTAACACCTGTCACACGCTTCCTCTAACACCTGTCACACGCTTCCTCTAACACCTGTCACACGCTTCCTCTAATGACTGTTACACGCTTCCTCTAACACCTGTCACACGCTTCCTCTAACACCTGTCACACGCTTCTTCTAACACCTGTCACACGCTTCCTCTAACACCTGTCACACGCTTCCTCTAACACCTGTCACACGCTTCTTCTAACACCTGTTACAAGCTTCCTCTAGCACCTGCCACACCCTTCCTCTAACACCTGCCACGCGCTTCCTCTAACACCTGTCACACGCTGGTGACAGGTGTTAGAGAGGGGTAGAAAACTACTATTTACTGTTCTCGTAATACCAGAAAAAAGAGCTAAACCCGTATGGGTAAGGGAAATACCAAAGAAAAGGCACGTAATAGCGCGCTTCTTGCGCTCCTGCGGAACATCAAGCTACGCACTGCGCCCGTGCGTGTTTAGCGCTTGAGCAAACACCCGTACCATGATATCAAACAAAACACCTGGGGCATGAAACACGTGACAAATGTATCATGATATCATATGATACACCTGCGGCATGATACACGAATCACCTGTATCATGATAAATGAAACACCTGCGGCATGATACACGAATCACCTGTATCATGATACATGAAACACCTGCGGCATGATACACGAATCACCTGTATCATGATACATGAAACACCTGCGGCATGATACACGAAGCACCTGTATCATTCTACCATACGTTAGACCTGTGTAACATATACGAAATACCTGTAACATGATAGCATACGGAACACTTGTACAATGAGGTTATACGAAACACCTGTAACATATATGAAACACCTGTAACATGATATGTGGAACACCTGTAACATGATATATGAAACACCTGTAACATGATATATGAAACACCTGTAACATGATACATGAAACATCTGTAGCATGACACCTGAAACACCTGTAACATGATACATGAAATACCTGTAACATGACACCTGAAACACATGTAACATGATACATGAAACACCTGTAACATGATACATCAATCACCCTTAACATGATATATGAAACAACTGTAACATGATACATGAATCACCTGTAACATGATACATGAATCACCTGTAACATGATATATGAAACACCTGTAACATGATACATGAATCACCTGTAACATGATACATGAATCACCTTTAACATAATATATGAAACACCTGTAACATATCATACAAGTGACATGATATCTCACTATTGACATGATATCACATCAGAAACATAGTGATATCTTACCAGTGACATGATATTACACCAGTAACATATCACATCAGTAACGTGATACAACACCAGTGACATGATATCACACAAGTAACATGATATCACACCAGTAACATGACACCACACCAGTAACATGATACCACACCAGTGACATGTCACACCAGTAGCATGATACCACACCAGTGACATGATACAACATCAATAACATGACATCACACCAGAAACATGGTATACTAGTGACATGATATCACATCAGAAACATGATATACCAGTGACATAATATCACACCAGTGACATAATACTACACCAGTAACATGATATCACACAAATAACATGATATCAGGCCAATAACATGATATCACACCAGAAACATGATATACCAATGACATGATATCACACCAGTAAAATGATATCACACAAGTAACATATCACACCAGTGACATGATATCACACTAGAAACATGATATACAAACGACATGATATCCTATCTGTAATATGATATCAGACCAGAAATATGATACCACACCAATAACATGATACCACACCAGTGACATGATATCACAACTGTGACATGATATCACACCAGTAACATGATATGACACATATAACATCATATCACACAAATAACATGATATCACACAAGTAACATATCACACCAGAAACATGATGTACCAATGATATGATATCACACAAGTAACATATCACACCAGAAACATGATGTACCAGTGACATGATATCACACCAGTGATACATCACACCAGTAAAATGATATCACACAAGTAACATGATATCACACCAGTGATACATCACACCAGTAAAATGATATCACACAAGTAACATGATATCACACCAGAAACATGATATACCAATGACATGATATCACACAAGTAACATATCACACCAGAAACATGATGTACCAGTGACATGATATCACACCAGTGACATGATATCACACCAGTGATACATCACACCAGTGACATGATATCACACCAGTGACATGGCTACACACCAGGGACATGACATGACGCCAGTGACATGATACATCAGTGAACTGAGAGAAACTGTAAGGGTCAATTAATTGGATTAAAATATTGACAAAGAATTTTTGTAACTATTCTCACAAGTAATTCTACATCCAGCGGTTGTTAGTGGTACTGGTAGTGTGTGGTGGTGGTACTGGTAGTGTGTGATGGTGGTACTGGTAGTGTGTGGTGGTGGTACTGGTAGTGTGTGATGGTGGTACTGGTAGTGTGTGATGGTGGTACTGGTAGTGTGTGATGGTGGTACTGGTAGTGTGTGATGGTGGTACTGGTAGTGTGTGGTGGTGGTACTGGTAGTGTGTGATGGTGGTACTGGTAGTGTGTGATGGTGGTACTGGTAGTGTGTGATGGTGGTACTGGTAGTGTGTGATGGTGGTACTGGTAGTGTGTGATGGTGGTACTGGTAGTGTGTGATGGTGGTACTGGTAGTGTGTGATGGTGGTACTGGTAGTGTGTGATGGTGGTACTGGTGTGTGATGGTGTGTGTGTGATGGTGGTACTGGTAGTGTGTCGTTGTGGTACTGGTAGTGTGTGATGGTGGTACTGGTAGTGTGTGACTGGTAGGTACTGGTAGTGTGTGATGGTGGTACTGGTAGTGTGTGATGGTGGTACTGGTAGTGTGTGACTGGTAGTGTGTGATGGTGGTACTGGTAGTGTGTGATGGTAGTGTACTGGTAGTGTGTGGTGGTACTGGTACTGGTAGTGTGTGATGGTGGTACTGGTAGTGTGTGATGGTGGTACTGGTAGTGTGTGATGGTGTACTGGTACTGGTAGTGTGTGATGGTGGTACTGGTAGTGTGTGATGGTGGTACTGGTACTGGTAGTGTGTGATGGTGGTACTGGTAGTGTGTGATGGTGGTACTGTTAGTGTGTGATGGTGGTACTGGTAGTGTGTGGTAGGTGTGATGGTGGTACTGGTAGTGTTTGTTGGTGGTACTGGTAGTGTGTGATGGTGGTACTGGTAGTGTGTGATGGTGGTACTGGTTGTGTGTGAGGGTGTGTGTGATGGTGGTACTGGTAGTGTGTGATGGTAGTGTGTGATGGTGGTACTGGACGTGTGTGATGGTGGTACTAGTAGTGTGTGGTGGTGGTGGTACTGGTAGAGTGTGGTGGTGGTACTGGTAGTGTGTGATGGTGGTACTGGTAGTGTGATGGTACTGGTAGTGTGTGATGGAGGTACTGGTAGTGTGTGATGGTGGTACTGGTAGTGAGTGATGGTGGTACTGGTAGTGTGTGATGGTGGTACTGGTAGTGTGTGATGGTGGTACTGGTAGTGTGTGATTGTGGTACTGGTAGTGTGTGATGGTGGTACTGGTAGTGTGTGATGGTGGTACTGGTAGTGTGTGATGGTGGTACTGGTAGTGTGTGATGGTGGTACTGGTAGTGTGTGATGGTGGTACTGGTAGTGTGTGATGGTGGTACTGGTAGTGTGTGATGGTGGTACTGGTAGTGTGTGATGGTGGTACTTGTAGTGTGTGATGGTGGTACTGGTAGGTGTGACTGGTAGTGTGTGATGGTGGTACTGGTAGTGTGATGGTGGTACTGGTAGTGGTGGTATGGTGGTACTGGTAGTGTGTGATGGTGGTACTGGTGTGTGGTGGTACTGGTAGTGTGTGACTGGTAGTGTGTGATGGTGGTACTGGTAGTGTGTGATGGTGGTACTGGTAGTGTGTGATGGTGGTACTGGTAGTGTGTGATGGTGGTACTGGTAGTGTGTGATGGTGGTACTGGTAGTGTGTGATGGTGGTACTGGTAGTGTGTGATGGTGGTACTGGTAGTGTGTGATGGTGGTACTGGTAGTGTGTGATGATGGTACTGGTAGTGTGTGACGGTGGTACTGGTAGTGTGTGATGGTGGTACTGTTAGTGTGTGATGGTGGTACTGGTAGTGTGTGATGGTAGTACTGTTAGCATGTGATGGTGGAGCTGTTAGTATGTGAAGGTGGTACTGGTAGTGTGTGACGGTGGTACTGGTAGTGTGTGATGGTGGTACTGGCAGTTTGTGATGGTGGTACTGGTAGTGTGTGATGGTGGTACTGGTAGTGTGTGATGGTGGTACTGGTAGTGTGTGATGGTGGTACTGGTAGTGTGTGATGGTGGTACTGGTAGTGTGTGATGGTGGTACTGGTAGTGTGTGATGGTGGTACTGGTAGTGTGTGATGGTGGTACTGGTAGTGTGTGATGGTGGTACTGGTAGTGTGTGATGGATGGTGGTACTGGTAGTGGTACTGGTAGTGTGTAATGGTGGTACTAGTAGTGTGTGATGGTGGTACTGGTAGTGTGTGATGGTGGCACTGGTAGTGTGTGATGGTGGTACTGGTAGTGTGTGATGGTGGTACTGGTAGTGTGCGATGGTGGTACTGGTAGTGTGTGATGGTGGTACTGGTAGTGTGTGATGGTGGTACTGGTAGTGTGTGATGGTGGTACTGTTAGTATGCGATGCTGGTACTGTTAGTATGTGATGGTGGTACTGGTAGTGTGTGATGGTGGTACTGTTAGTATGTGATGGTGGTACTGGTAGTATGTGATGGTGGTACTGGTAGTGTGTGACAGTGGTACTGGTAGTGTGTGATGGTGGTACTGTTAGTATGTGATGATGGTACTGGTAGTGTGTGATGGTGGTACTGTATGGTGGTACTGGTAGTGTGTGATGGTGGTACTGTTAGTGTGTGATGGTGGTACTGGTAGTGTGTGATGGTAGTACTGTTAGTGTGTGATGGTGGTACTGGTAGTGTGTGACGGTGGTATTGGTAGTGTGTGATGGTGGTACTCTTAGTGTGTGATGGTGGTACTGGCAGTGTGTGATGGTGGTACTGGTAGTGTGTGTGATGGTGTTACTGGTAGTGTGTGATGGTGGTACTGTTAGTGGGTGATGGTGGTACTGGTAGTGTGTGATGTTGGTACATGTAGTGTGTGATGGTGGTACTGGTAGTGTGTGATGGTGGAACTGTTAGTATGTGAAAGTGGTAGTGGTAGTGTGTGATGTGGTACTGGTAGTGTGTGATGGTGGTACTGGTAGTGTGCGATGGTGGTACTGGTAGTGTGTGATGGTGGTACTGGTAGTGTGTGATGGTGGTACTGGTAGTGTGTGATGGTGGTACTGGTAGTGAGTGATGGTGGTACTGGTAGTGTGATGATGTTACTGTTAGTGTGTGATGGTGGTACTGGTAGTGTGTGATGCTGGTACTGTTAGCATGTGATGGTGGTACTGGTAGTGAGTGATGGTGGTACTGTTAGTGTGTGATGGTGGTACATGTAGTGTGTGATGGTGGTACTGGTAGTGTGTGATGGTGGTACTGGTAGTGTGTGATGGTGGTACTGGTAGTGTGTGATGGTGGTACTGTTAGTGTGTGATGGTGGTACTGGTAGTGTGTGATGGTGGTACTGGTAGTGTGTGATGGTGGTACTGGTAGTGTGTGATGGTGGTACTGGTAGTGTGTGATGGTGGTACTGGTAGTGTGTGATGGTGGTACTGGTAGTGTGTGATGGTGGCACTGGTAGTGTGTGATGGTGGTACTGTTAGTGTGTGATAGTGGTACTGGTAGTGTATGATGGTGGTACTGTTAGTGTATGATCGTGGTACTGGTAGTGTGTGATGGTGGTACTGGTAGTGTGTGATGGTGGTACTGGTAGTGTGTGATTGTGGTACTGTTAGTGGGTGATGGTGGTACTGGTAGTGTGTGATGTTGGTACATGTAGTGTGTGATGGTGGTACTGGTAGTGTGTGATGGTGGTACTGGTAGTGTGTGATGGTGGTACTGTTAGTATGTGATGGTGGAACTGTTAGTATGTGAAGGTGGTAGTGGTAGTGTGTGATGTGGTACTGGTAGTGTGTGATGGTGGTACTGGTAGTGTGTGATGGTGGTACTGGTAGTGTGTGATGGTGGTACTGCTAGTGTGTGATGGTGGTACTGGTAGTGTGTGATGGTGGTACTGGTAGTGTGTGATGGTGGTACTGGTAGTGTGTGATGGTGGTACTGGTAGTGTGTGATGGTGGTACTGGTAGTGTGTGATGGTGGTACTGGTAGTGTGTGATGGTGGTACTGGTAGTGTGTGATGATGGTACTGGTACTGGTAGTGTGTGATGGTGGTACTGTGTAGTGGTACTGTGATGGTGGTACTGGTAGTGTGTGATGGTGGTGGTACTGGTAGTGTGTGATGGTGGTACTGGTAGTGTGTGATGGTGGTACTGGTATGGTGGTACTGGTAGTGTGTGATGGTGGTACTGGTAGTGTGTGATGGTGTGTACTGGTAGTGTGTGACTGGTAGTGTGTGATGGTGGTGTGTGATGGTGGTACTGGTAGTGTGTGTGATGGTGGTATGGTGGTACTGGTAGTGTGTGATGGTGGTACTGGTAGTGTGTGATGGTGGTACTGGTAGTGTACTGGTGGTACTGGTAGTGTGTGATGGTGGTACTGGTAGTGTGTGATGGTGGTACTGGTAGTGTAGTGTGTGTGTGATGGTGGTAGTGTTAGTGTGTGATAGTGGTACTGGTAGTGTATGATGGTGGTACTGTTAGTGTATGATCGTGGTACTGGTAGTGTGTGATGGTGGTACTGGTAGTGTGTGATGGTGGTACTGGTAGTGTGTGATGGTGGTACTGGTAGTGTGTGATGGTGGTACTGGTAGTGTGTGATGGTGGTACTGGTAGTGTGTGATGGTGGTACTGGTAGTGTGTGATGGTGGTACTGGTAGTGTGTGATGGTGGTACTGGTAGTGTGTGATGGTGGTACTGGTAGTGTGTGATGGTGGTACTGGTAGTGTGTGATGGTGGTACTGGTAGTGTGTGATGGTGGTACTGGTAGTGTGTGATGGTGGTACTGGTAGTGTGTGATGGTGGTACTGGTAGTGTGTGATGGTGGTACTGGTAGTGTGTGATGGTGGTACTGGTAGTGTGTGATGGTGGTACTGGTAGTGTGTGATGGTGGTACTGGTAGTGTGTGATGGTGGTACTGGTAGTGTGTGATGGTGGTACTGGTAGTGTGTGATGGTGGTACTGGTAGTGTGTGATGGTGGTACTGGTAGTGTGTGATGGTGGTACTGGTAGTGTGTGATGGTGGTACTGGTAGTGTGTGATGGTGGTACTGGTAGTGTGTGATGGTGGTACTGGTAGTGTGTGATGGTGGTACTGGTAGTGTGTGATGGTGGTACTGGTAGTGTGTGATGGTGGTACTGGTAGTGTGTGATGGTGGTACTGGTAGTGTGTGATGGTGGTACTGGTAGTGTGTGATGGTGGTACTGGTAGTGTGTGGTGTGTGGTGGTACTGGTGTGTGTGATGGTGGTACTGGTAGTGTGTGATGGTGGTACTGATGGTGGTAGTGTGTGATGGTGGTACTGGGAGTGTGTGATGGTGGTACTGGTAGTGTGTGATGGTGTTACTGGTAGTGTGTGATTGTGGTACTGTTAGTGTGTGATGTGTACTGGTAGTGTGTGGTATGGTGGGTGGTACTGGTAGTGTGTGATGGTGGTACTGGTAGTGTGTGATGGTGGTACTGGTACTGTGTGTGATGTTGGTACATGTAGTGTGTGATGGTGGTACTGGTAGTGTGTGATGGTGGTACTGGTAGTGTGTGATGGTGGTACTGGTAGTGTGTGATGGTGGTACTGGTAGTGTGTGATGGTGGTACTGGTAGTGTGTGATGGTGGTACTGGTAGTGTGTGATGGTGGTACTGGTAGTGTGTGATGGTGGTACTGGTAGTGTGTGATGGTGGTACTGGTAGTGTGTGATGTGTGGTGGTGGTACTGGTAGTGTGTGATGGTGGTACTGGTAGTGTGTGTGACGGTGGTATGGTGGTACTGGTAGTGTGTGATGGTGGTACTGGTAGTGTGTCATGGTGGTACTGGTAGTGTGTGATGGTGGTACTGGTAGTGTGTGATGGTGGTACTGGTAGTGTGTGATAGTGGTACTGGTAGTGTGTGATGGTGGTACTGGTAGTGTGTGATGGTGGTACTGGTAGTGTGTGATGGTGGTACTGGTAGTGTGTGATGGTGGTACTGGTAGTGTGTGATGGTGGTACTGGTAGTGTGTGATGGTGGTACTGGTAGTGTGTGATGGTGGTACTGGTAGTGTGTGATGGTGGTGTGTGATGGTGGTACTGGTAGTGTGTGATGTTGGTACTGGTAGTGTGTGATGGTGGTACTGGTAGTGTGTGATGGTGGTACTGGTAGTGTGTGATGGTGGTACTGGTAGTGTGTGATGGTGGTACTGGTAGTGTGTGATGGTGGTACTGGTAGTGTGTGATAGTGGTACTGGTAGTGTGTGATGGTGGTACTGGTAGTGTGTGATGGTGGTACTGGTAGTGTGTGATGGTGGTACTGGTAGTGTGTGATGGTGGTACTGGTAGTGTGTAGTGTGTGATGGTGGTACTGGTAGTGTGTGATGGTGGTACTGGTAGTGTGTGATGGTGGTACTGGTAGTGTGTGATGGTGGTACTGGTAGTGTGTGATGGTGGTACTGGTAGTGTGTGATGGTGGTACTGGTAGTGTTTGATGGTGGTACTGGTAGTGTGTGATGGTGGTACTGGTAGTGTGTGATGGTGGTACTGGTAGTGTGTGATGGTGGTACTGGTAGTGTGTGGTGGTGGTGGTACTTTTAGTGTGTGATGGTGGTACTGGTAGTGTGTGATGGTGGTACTGGTAGTGTGTGATGGTGGTACTGGTAGTGTGTGATGGTGGTACTGGTAGTGTGTGATGGTGGTACTGGTGTGTGATGGTGCTGGTAGTGTGTGACGGTGGTACTGGTAGTGTGTAATGGTGGTACTGGTAGTGTGTGATGGTGGTACTGTTAGTGTGTGATGGTGGTACTGGTAGTGTGTGATGGTAGTACTGGTAGTGTGTGATGGTGGTACTGGTAGTGTGTGATGGTGGTACTGGTAGTGTGTGATGGTGGTATGGTGGTACTGGTAGTGTGTGATGGTGGTACTGGTAGTGTGTGTGTGTGATACTGTGGTACTGGTAGTGTGTGATGGTGGTACTGTGTAGTGTGTGATGTGGTGGTACTGGTAGTGTGTTATGGTGGTACTGGTAGTGTGTGATGGTGGTACTGGTAGTGTGTGATGGTGGTACTGGTAGTGTGTGATGGTGGTACTGGTAGTGTGTGATGTGGTACTGTTAGTGGTATGGTATGTGGTAGTGTGTGATGGTGGTACTGGTAGTGTGTGATGGTGGTACTGGTAGTGTGTGATGGTGGCACTGGTAGTGTGTGATGGTGGTACTGGTAGTGTGTGATGGTGGTACTGGTAGTGTGTGATGGTGGTACTGGTAGTGTGTGATGGTGGTACTGGTAGTGTGTGATGGTGGTACTGGTAGTGTGTGATGGTGGTACTGGTAGTGTGTGATGGTGGTACTGGTAGTGTGTGATGGTGGTACTGTTAGTGTGTGATGGTGGTACTGGTAGTGTGTGACGGTGGTATTGGTAGTGTGTGATGGTGGTACTCTTAGTGTGTGATGGTGGTACTGGCAGTGTGTGATGGTGGTACTGTTAGTGTGTGTGATGGTGTTACTGGTAGTGTGTGATGGTGGTACTGGTAGTGTGTGATGGTGGTACTGGTAGTGTGTGATGGTGGTACTGGTAGTGTGTGATGGTGGTACTGGTAGTGTGTGATGGTGGTACTGGTAGTGTGTGATGGTGGTACTGGTAGTGTGTGATGGTGGTACTGGTAGTGTGTGATGGTGGTACTGGTAGTGTGTGATGGTGGTACTGGTAGTGTGTGATGGTGGTACTGGTAGTGTGTGATGGTGGTACTGGTAGTGTGTGATGGTGGTACTGGTAGTGTGTGATGGTGGTACTGGTAGTGTGTGATGGTGGTACTGGTAGTGTGTGATGGTGGTACTGGTAGTGTGTGATGGTGGTACTGGTAGTGTGTGATGTGATGGTGGTACTGGTAGTGTGTGATGGTGTTACTGGTAGTGTGTGATGGTGGTACTGTTAGTGGGTGATGGTGGTACTGGTAGTGTGTGATGTTGGTACATGTAGTGTGTGATGGTGGTACTGGTAGTGTGTGACGGTGGTATTGGTAGTGTGTGATGGTGGTACTCTTAGTGTGTGATGGTGGTACTGTTAGTGTGTGATGGTGGTACTGGTAGTGTGTGACGGTGGTATTGGTAGTGTGTGATGGTGGTACTCTTAGTGTGTGATGGTGGTACTGGCAGTGTGTGATGGTGGTGGTGGTGTGGTGGTGGTACTGGTAGTGTGTGATGGTGGTACTGGTAGTGTGTGATGGTGGTACTGGTAGTGTGTGATGGTGGTACTGGTAGTGTGTGATGGTGGTACTGGTAGTGTGTGATGGTGGTACTGGTAGTGTGTGATGGTGGTACTGGTAGTGTGTGATGGTGGTACTGGTAGTGTGTGATGGTGGTACTGGTAGTGTGTGATGGTGGTGCTAGTAGTGTGTGATGGTGGTACTGGTAGTGTGTGATGGTGGTACTGGTAGTGTGTGATGGTACTGGTAGTGTGTGATGGTGGTACTGGTAGTGTGTGATGGTGGTACTGGTAGTGTGTGATGGTGGTACTGGTAGTGTGTGATGGTGGTACTGGTAGTGTGTGATGGTGGTACTGGTAGTGTGTGATGGTGGTACTGGTAGTGTGTGATGGTGGTACTGGTAGTGTGTGATGGTGGTACTGGTAGTGTGTGATGGTGGTACTGGTAGTGTGTGATGGTGGTACTGGTAGTGTGTGATGGTGGTACTGGTAGTGTGTGATGGTGGTACTGGTAGTGTGATGATGTTACTGTTAGTGTGTGATGGTGGTACTGGTAGTGTGTGATGGTGGTACTGTTAGTGTGTGATGGTGGTACTGGTAGTGTGTGATGGTGGTACTGGTAGTGTGTGATGGTGGTACTGGTAGTGTGTGATGGTGGTACTGGTAGTGTGTGATGGTGGTACTGGTAGTGTGTGATAGTGGTACTGGTAGTGTGTGGTGGTGTGATACTGGTGTGTGAGGTGTACTGATGGTGGTGGTACTGGTACTGTGTGTGTGATGGTGGTACTGGTAGTGTGTGATGGTGGTACTGGTAGTGTGTGATGGTGTGTACTGTGTGATGGTGGTACTGGTAGTGTGTGATGGTGGTACTGGTAGTGTGTGATGGTGGTACTGGTAGTGTGTGATGGTGGTACTGGTAGGTAGTGTGATGGTGGTACTGGTAGTGTGTGTTAGTGGTGGTACTGGTAGTGTGTGATGGTGGTACTGGTAGTGTGGTGGTACTGGTAGTGTGTGATGGTGGTGATGGTGGTACTGGTAGTGTGTGATGGTGGTACTGGTAGTGTGTGATGGTGGTACTGGTAGTGTGTGATGGTGGTACTGGTAGTGTGTGATGGTGGTACTGGTAGTGTGTGATGGTGGTACTGGTAGTGTGTGATGGTGGTACTGTTAGTGTGTGATGGTGGTACTGGTAGTGTGTGATGGTAGTGTGTGATGTGGTACTGGTAGTGTGTGTGTGGTGGTACTGGTAGTGTAGTGGTGTAGTGTGGTGGTGGTACTGGTAGTGTGTGATGGTGTTACTGGTAGTGTGTGATGGGGGTACTGGTAGTGTGTGATGGTGGTACTGGTAGTGTGTGATGGTGGTACTGTTAGTGTGTGATGGTGGTACTGGTAGTGTGTGATGGTGGTACTGGTAGGGTGTGATGGTGGTACTGGTTGTGTGTGATGGTGGTACTGGTAGTGTGTGATGGTGGTACTGTTAGTGTGTGATGGTGGTACTGGTAGTGTGTGATGGTGGTACTGGTAGTGTGTGATGGTGGTACTGGTAGTGTGTGATGGTGGTACTGGTAGTGTGTGATGGTGGTACTGGTAGTGTGTGATGATGGTGGTACTGGTAGTGTGTGATGGTGGTACTGTTAGTGTGTGATAGTGGTACTGGTAGTGTATGATGGTGGTACTGTTAGTGTATGATCGTGGTACTGGTAGTGTGTGAATGTGGTACTGGTAGTGTGTGATGGTGGTACTGGTAGTGAGTGATGGTGGTACTGGTAGTGTGATGATGTTACTGTTAGTGTGTGATGGTGGTACTGGTAGGTAGTGAGTGATGGTGGTACTGGTAGTGTGTGATGGTGGTACTGGTAGTGTGTAGTGGTGGTACTGGTAGTGTGTGGTGGTGGTACTGGTAGTGTGTGATGGCGGTACTGGTAGTGTGTGATGGTGGTACTGGTAGTGTGTGATGGTGGTACTGGTGGTACTGGTAGTGTGTGATGGTGGTACTGGTAGTGTGTGATGGTGGTACTGGTAGTGTGTGATGGTGGTACTGGTAGTGTGTGATGGTGGTACTGGTAGTGTGTGATGGTGGTACTGGTAGTGTGTGGTGGTGGTACTGGTAGTGTGTGATGGTGGTACTGGTAGTGTGTGATGGTGGTACTGGTAGTGTGTGATGGTGGTACTGGTAGTGTGTGGTGGTGGTAGTGGTAGTGTGTGATGAGGTACTGGTAGTGTGTGATGGTGGTACTGGTAGTGTGTGATGGTGGTACTGGTAGTGTGTGATGGTGGTACTGGTAGTGTGTGATGGTGGTACTGGTAGTGTGTGATGGTGGTACTGGTAGTGTGTGATGGTGGTACTGGTAGTGTGTGATGGTGGTACTGGTAGTGTGTGATGGTGGTACTGGTAGTGTGTGGTGGTGGTACTGGTAGTGTGTAGTGTGGATGGTGGTACTGGTAGTGTGTGATGGTGGTACTGGTAGTGTGTGATGGTGGTACTGGTAGTGTGTGATGGTGGTACTGGTAGTGTGTGATGGAGGTACTGGTAGTGTGTGATGGTGGTACTGGTAGTGTGTGATGGTGGTACTGGTAGTGTGTGATGGTGGTACTGGTAGTGTGTGATGGTGGTACTGGTAGTGTGTGATGGTGGTACTGGTAGTGTGTGATGGTGGTACTGGTAGTGTGTGATGGTGGTACTGGTAGTGTGTGATGGTGGTACTGGTAGTGTGTGATGGTGGTACTGGTAGTGTGTGATGGTGGTACTGGTAGTGTGTGATGGTGGTACTGGTAGTGTGTGATGGTGGTACTGGTAGTGTGTGATGGTGGTACTGGTAGTGTGTGATGGTGGTACTGGTAGTGTGTGGTGGTGGTACTGGTAGTGTGTGATGGTGGTACTGGTAGTGTGTGATGGTGGTACTGGTAGTGTGTGATGGTGGTACTGGTAGTGTGTGATGGTGGGACTGCTAGTGTGTGATGGTGGTACTGGTAGTGTGTGATGGTGGTATTGGTACTGGTAGTGTGTGATGGTGGTAGTGTGTGATGGTGGTACTGGTAGTGTGTGAGGTGGTACTGGTAGTGTGTGACTGGTGTGTGTGTGTGGTGGTGGTACTGGTAGTGTGTGATGGTGGTACTGGTAGTGTGTGGTGGTGGTACTGGTAGTGTGTGATGGTGGTACTGGTAGTGTGTGATGGTGGTACTGGTAGTGTGTGATGGTGGTACTGGTAGTGTGTGATGGTGGTACTGGTAGTGTGTGATGGTGGTACTGGTAGTGTGTGATGGTGGTACTGGTAGTGTGTGATGGTGGGACTGCTAGTGTGTGACGGTGGTACTGGTAGTGTGTGATGGTGGTACTGGTAGTGTGTGATGGTGGTACTGGTAGTGTGTGATGGTGGTACTGGTAGTGTGTGATGGTGGTACTGGTAGTGTGTGATGGTGGTACTGGTAGTGTGTGATGGTGGTACTGGTAGTGTGTGATGGTGGTACTGGTAGTGTGTGATGGTGGTAATGGAAGTGTGTGGTGGGGGTACTGTCAGTGTGCAGTGGTGGCACTAGTAGTTTGTGGTGGCGGTACTGGTATTGTGTGATCGTACTGATAGTGTGTGGTGGTGGTACTGGTAGTGACTGGTGGCGGAACTGATAGTGAGTGTTGGTGGTACTGGTAGTGTGTGGTGGTAGCACTGGTAGAGTGTGCTTGTGGCACTGGTAGCGTGTGGTGGTGGTGGTACTGGTAGTGTGTGGTGGTGGTACTGGCAGTGTGTGGTGGTGGTACTGGTAGTGTGTGGTTGTGGTACTGGTGGAGTGTGGTGATGGCAAGGGTGGTGTGTGGTGTTACTGGTAGTGTGTTGTGGTGGTGTGGTATTGTGTGATGGTACTGGTAGTGTGTGGTGGTAGCACTGGTAGAGTGTGCTGGTGGCACTGGTAGCGTGTGGTGGTGGTGGTACTGGTAGTGCCTGGTGGGGTACTGGTAGTGTGCGGTGGTGGTACTGGTATTATGTGATGGTACTGTTAGTGTGTAGTGGTGGAACTGGTAGGGTATGGTGGTGGTACTGGTAGTGCCTGGTGGGGGTACTGGTAGTGTGCGATTGTGGTACTAGTAGTTTGTGGTCGTAGTGGTAGTGTGGTGGCGGTACTGGTAGTGTGTGGTGGTGGTACTGGTATTATGCGGTGGTGGTACTAGTAGTTTGTGTTGGTAAAGGTAGTGTGGTGGTAGTACTGGTACTGTGTGTGGTGGTCGTGGTACTGGAAGTGTGGTGGTGGTGGTACTGGTAGTATGCGGTGGTTGTACTGGCAATGTGCGGTGGTGGTACTAGTAGTTTCTGGTGGTAGTGGCAGTGTGGTGGTGTTGGTACTGGTAGTGTGTGGTGGTTACCTGGAGGTTACCTGGAGGTTATTCCGGGGATCAACGCCCCCGCGGCCCGGTCCATGACCAGGCCTCCCGATGGATCAGGGCCTGATCAACTAGGCTGTTACTGCTGGCCGCACGCAGTCCGACGTACGAGCCACAGCCCGGCTGATCCGGCACTGACTTTAGGTATCTGTCCAGCTCTTTCTTGAAGGCAGCCAGGGGTTTATTGGCAATTCCCCTAATGCTTGATGGGAGGCTGTTGAACAGTTTTGGGCCCCGGACACTTATGGTGTGTTCTCTTAGTGTACCAATGGCGCCCCTACTTTTTATTGGCGGCATTTTGCATCGCCTGCCCAGTCTTTTACTTTCGTAGGGAGTGATTTCTGTGTGCAGATTTGGGACCATTCCTTCCAAGATTTTCCAAGTGTAGATTATGATATATCTCTCCCTCCTGCGTTCCAACGAGTACAAGTCAAGTGCTTCCAAGCGTTCCCAGTAGTTAAGGTGCTTGACAGAACTTATACGTGCAGTAAAGGATCTCTGTACACTCTCTAGATCTGCGATTTCACCTGCTTTGTATGGAGATGTTAATGTACAGCAGTATTCCAGCCTAGAGAGAACAATTGATTTGAAAAGGATCATCATGGGCTTGGCATCTCTCGTTTTGAAAGTTCTCATTATCCATCCTATCATTTTCTTTGCACGTGCGATCGTGGCACTGTTGTGATCCTTGAAAGTGAGATCCTCAGACATTACTACTCCCAGGTCCCTTACATTATTTTTCCGCTCTATTGTATGGCCGGAGCCAGTAGTATACTCTGTTCTAGTTATTATCTCCTCCAGTTTTCCATAACGGAGTAGTTGGAATTTGTCCTCATTGAACATCATATTGTTTACCGTTGCCCACTGGAAAACTTTGTTTGGTGGTAGCACTGGTAATGTGTGCTGGTGGCACTGGTAGCGTGTCGTGGTGGTGGTGCTGGTAGTGTCTGGTTGTGGCACTGGTAGTGTGGTACTAGTAGTGTGTGGTGTTGGTACTGGTAGTGTGTGGTGCTGGTACTGGCAGTGTGTGGTGGTGGTACTGGTAGTGTGCGATGGTGGTACTAGTAGTTTGTGGTCATAGTGGTAGCGTGGTTGCGGTACTGGTAGTGAGTGGTGGTGGTACTGGTAGTGTGCGGTGGTGGTACTAGTAGTTTGTGTTGGTAGTGGTAGTGCGGTGGTGGTACTGGTACTGTGTGTGGTGGTGGTGGTACTGGAAGTGTTGTGGTGGTGGTACTGGTAGTATGTGGTGGTGGTACTGGTAATGTGCAGTGGTGGTACTAGTAGTTTGTGGTGGTAGTGGTAGTGTGGTGGTGGTACTGGTAGTGTGTGGTGGTGGTACTAGTAGTGGGTGGTGCTGGTACTGGTAGTGTGTGGTGCTGGTACTGGCAGTGTGTGGTGGTGGTACTGGTAGTGTGCGGTGGGGGTACTGGTAGTGTACGGTAATGGTAATAGTAGTTTGTGATGGTGGTACTGGTAGTGTGTGGTGGTAGCACTGGTAGTGTGTGGTGGTAGCACTGGTAATGTGTGCTGGTGGCACTGGTAGCGTGTGGTGGTGGTGGTGCTGGTAGTGTCTAGTTGTGGCACTGGTAGTGTGCTGTTGTGGTACTGGTATTATGTGATGGTACTGTTAGTGTGTAGTGGTGGTATTGGTAGTGTGTGGTGGTGGTACTTGTAGTGTGTGGTGGTGGTACTGGTAAAGAGTGGTGGTGGTACTGGTAGTGTGTGGTGTTGTTACTGGTAGTGTGGTGCTGATTCTGGCAGTGTGTGGTGGTGGTACTGGTAGTGTGTGGTGGGGGTACTGGTAGTGTGCACTGGGGGTACTAGTAGTTTGTGGTGGTGGTACTGATAGTGTGCGGTGGGGGTACTGGTAGTGTGCGGTGGTCGTACTAGTAGTTTGTGGTGGTAGTGGTAGTGTGGTGGTGGTACTGGTAGTGTGTGGTGCTGGTATTGGCAGTGTGTGTATGTGGTACTGGTAATGTGCGGTGGGGGTACTGGTAGTGTGCGGTGGTGGTAATAGTAGTTTGTGGTGGTGGTACTGATAGTGTGTTGTGGTGGTACTGGTAGTGTGTGGTAGTGGTACTGGTAGTGTGTGGTGATGGCAAGGGCAGTGTGTTGTGTTACTGGTAATGTGTGGTGGTGGTATGGTATTGTGTGATCGTACTGGTATCGTGTGGTGGTGGTACTGATATTGGTAGTGTGGTGGTGGTACTGGTAGTGTGGTGTTGGTACTGGTAGTGTGTGGTGATGGTACCGGTAGTGTGTGGTGGTACTGGTAGTATGTGATTGTGGTACTGGTAGTGTCTGGTGGTAGTACTGGTAGTGTGTGGTTGTAGTACTGGTAGTGTGCGGTGGTGTTACTAGTAATGTGTGATAGTGGTACTGGTAGTGTGTGGTGGTGGTACTGGTAGTGTGTTGTGGTGGTACTGGCAGTGTGTGGTGGTGGTATTGATAGTGTGTGGTTGTGGTACTAGTAGTGTGGTGCTGGTACTGGTAGTGTGTGATGGTGGTACTGGTAGTGTGGTGGTGGTATTGGTAGTGTGTGGTGGTGATACTGGTAGTGTGATAGTGGTACTGGTAGTGTGAGGCGGTGGCACTAGTAGTGTGTGGTAGTGGTAATGGTAGTGTGTGGTGGTGGTACTGGTAGCGTGTGGTAGTGGTACTGGTAGTGTGTGTTGGTGGTACTGGTAGTGTGTGTATTGGTCGTCCAGGTAGTGTGTGGTGGTGGTACGAGTATTGAGTGATGGTACTTCTAATGTGTAGTGGTGGTTCTGGTAGTGTGTGGTGGTTGTACTGGTAGTGAGTGGTGGTGGTAGAGTGTGTGTTGGTGGCACTGGTAGTGTGTGCTGGTGGCACTGGTAGTGTATGGTGGTGGTAGTTGTAGTGTGTATTGGTGGCACTGGTAGTTTGTGGTGGTGGTACTGGTAGTATGTGGTGGAGGTAGTACTGGTAGTGTGCAGTGGTGATACTGGTATTGTGTGATGGTACTGGTAGTGTGTTGTGGTGGTACTGGTAGGGTGTGATGGTGGTACTGGTAGTGTGTGGTGACGGCAAAGGCAGTGTGTGATGGTACTGATAGTGTGTGGTGGTGACATTGGTAGTGTGTGGTGGTGGTACTGGTAGTGTGTGGTGGTGGCACTGGTAGTGTGTGGTGGTGGTACTGGCAGTGAGTGGTTGTGGTACTTGTAGTTTGTTTTGTGGTACTAGTAGTGCGTGATGGTGATACGGGTAGTGTGTGGTGGTGGTACTGCTAGTGTGTGGTAGTGGTTTTGGTATTGTGGCGGTGGTACTGGTAGTGTGTGGTGGTGGTACTGTTAGTGTGTTGTGGTACTGGTAGTATGTGGTTGTGGTACTAATAGTGCGTGGTGGTGGTGGTGGTACTGGTAGTGTGGTGGCCGTATTGATAGTGTGTGGTGGTGGTACTGCTAGTGTGTCAGTGGTACTGGTAGTGTGTGGTGGTACTGACAGTGTGTGTTGGTGGTACTGGTATTGTGTGGTGGTGGTATTGGTATTATGATAGTGGTAGTACTGGTAGTGTGTGGTGGTGGTATTTGTAGTGCGTGGTGCTCCTACCGGTAATGTGTTGTGGTACTGGTAGTGTGTGGTGGTGGTACTAGTAGTGTGTCATGGTACTGGTAATGTTGTGGTGGTACTATTAGTGTCTGCTGGTGGTACTGGTAGTGTGTGGTGGTGATACTGGTAGTGTTGGTGGTATTGGTAGTGTGTGGTAGTGCTGGTAGTGTGTTGGTGGTATTGGTAGTGTGTTGGTGGTATTGGTAGTGTGTGGTAGTACTGGTAGTATGTGGTAGTGGTACTTGTAATGTGTGTTGGTGGTATTGGTAGTGCGTGGTGGTGGTACTGTTAGTGTGTGGTGGTGCTGGTAACGTGTGATGGTGGTACTGGAAGTGTGTGGTGGTGGTACTGGTAGTGTGTGGTGGTACTGATAGTGTGTATTGGTATTGGTGGTGTGGGGTTATACTGGTAGTGTGTGGTGGTGGTACTGGTAGTGTGTGGTGGTGCTGGTAACGTGTGATGGTGGTACTGGAAGTGTGTGGTGGTGGTACTGGTAGTGTGTGGTGGTACTGATAGTGTGTATTGGTACTGGTGGTGTGGGGTTATACTGGTAGTGTGTGGTGGTTGTACTGATAGTGTGCGATGGCACTGGTAGTGTGTGATGGTGGTGGTGTTACTGGTATTGTGTGTTGATGGTGCTGGTAGTGTGTGGTGGTGGTATTGGTATTGTGTGTACTGGTAGTACTAGCTCACCGAGTGGTGTTTTACTGGTAATATTTGTTGGTAGTAGCTGTGTGTGGTTGTGGTGGTATTCATAGTGTGTGGTAGTAATTCTGGTTGTGGCTGCTGATAGTAGTGGTTGTGTCTGTTGTAGGTGTGTAGTGGTAATACTGGTTGTGAGTGCTGGTAAGTAGTGGTTGTGTCTGTTCATTGTGTGCAGTGGAAAATGTGGTTGTGACTGTTGCTAGTACTGGTTGTATCTGCATTGTGCTTCTCAAATATGGATAATTAAACATTAAAATGGTATAAAATACCGACAGGTTGTTAGGTAAGACACATATGCAACAGTTAGATATCTTTATTTCGAAACGTTTCGCCTACATAGTAGGCTTCTTCTCCAGACTGAGGGACTGACCACCTGAAAACTTTAAGGGTGATGGACTGATTACATCGTCTTCAAGTCTCTTCTGCTTCTATCAACTTTTCTGTACTCGACTGAAGAAGCCTACTGTGTAGGCGAAACGTTTCGAAATAAAGATACCTAACTGTTGCATATGTGTCTTACCTAACAACATGGATAACTAAGCAATGTTGGTAGTAGCTCTCTTGTGCAACAAAAGCTGAGATTTTTTTGGCTCTGTTATTTAAGGGTATGCATTCGCTACTCTTCTGTAAATCGAGATTTGTTTCATTCCCGGCTTTCCAGGTGAAGTCCAGACGCTTGACTGTAGTCCATATATGTCCTGACATCATGCTCTGGTTTATGTGCTAGTGAGCAGGAAGAAGCCCAGCGACTGGGTAATTATTTAATAAATAATTTCTGTAACAAAGAACATCTTTCCGCATCATTGTAACATGGCCGGGTGTACTCTTCAGAAAGCGTATTTAATGGGTTTAGCTTCTACATTAGCGTCATTCACACCTATGGTGCTTAATTTACGTGTCAGAATATAATTATTTAAATTTATCTAGCAGTCGTAGCTTGTCTTGAATCTGTGCTGAAGTGATGCTAGTCATTAGGATTTAAAGGTTATAAAGTAACAGTGAATTTGTCAAACGTGTCTGCAAGTCTCTGGCTTCCGCCAGAGACTTGCGGATCTGTGGGAATATTCAACTGAAGATGAAGATTTAGGTGATATAATTTGGCCTGGATGATATGGAATGCCTTACCATCAAATGTCGTAGCCACAAAGCAGATTTGGTACTTATAATCGAAGATATTAAAAAAACTTTTCTCAACGAATTGTCGTATCGTCTCAAGAATTACTTGCGATCATCAATTTATATATATTCAGTGTTACCAGTGAGTCAACTCTCTCTCACTACTGGTAAGAGTCCCCTCACTGACAGTGCACTCACTTCAAATGGACTAAACTGAAAGGCTTCTTGTACAGTCTGATGGCGAAATTCGATGGAAGACTGTCATGCCAGTCTGTGGGAAAATTCAAAGAATAAGTTATAATGATGGTTTTCAATGTATGGTGGATTAAGGATGATATGCCCATAGGAATTTTTTTCCTTTTATCTCGTGATTGATGAGAACTTCCCTGAATTTCTGTGCCTAAAAATAGGAGCCCTGGTCCCACTGGAGAGACCGAGGCAAAAAAAAAAAAAACTCACCAGAGAACTTAATATTAGTTTGGTACCTATAAGGGAGGAGGTACCTCTAAGTGGATATCTCAATATTTTATTATGCTTATATAAAGTTTCCGTTTATGACTCAAGGAAACCTCATCCGATTAGCTTCAAATTTCCAGTGCTGGTGTACTAGGATATCCACATCCGCATCCGCAGAACATCCGTACAATTTCTTACATCCACATCCGCATCAGCATTTCACTGTAAAGAGATACCCGCATATGCGTCCGCATCCACATATTAAGTAAGACATCCTCATACATATCCGCATCCGCGGATATCTAAATTTTCTCATCCGATACATCTCTACTAGTTAAAATCTGATGCAACTATCGGCACGTGCAGGTGGCCTTTAACACTTTTGTATCCTACATATCAATATTAAATGAGCTTTTTACTGAAGAGTTGGTGCCAATTTGCCAATTTTCTTTTCAATTTTCTTTTCATGAAGTATCATAATTATGCCTCATTTTGAGACTTCACTCGTTAATGGCTGATCCATCTTATGCGAAGGTTGACATCAAAAGCTTATGTTGTGAATGTATAAATTCCCCAGTATACTAATATAGTTATATAAATTAGAATTGTGTGATTGTTTTTTGCGTAAATATAATTTTTTGTAAATACCAATTTTTGCGTAAATACCAATTTTATTAAACAATTTGAGATACTGGTTCCCTGTCAGTGGTGGAGAATGCCTCTTCTGATCGGCTTCAAACTTTTAACTATTTTTTTTTTACTTAAAGTAAAGGAGACCTCTGACTAATCTTAGCCCTTTCATGCGCAGACTTGTTAATTTATTTAAGGAGTTAGTCTATTCGGAAGTGTTAGATCTTGTGCAATAACAAGTGAAAGATTCTTTTGGTCAGCGGGACGCTCTCAATGAATGTATATCAAGGTTAATTTTTCTAGTTGCCTTTGTAGTCTCCAATTTAACTTTAAGAATAAATTTTTTTGGGAGTGTCATACTTCTTAACCGCTGACAAAGTGGGTTACCTAACTGTAAAATTCAACAGACCTTTTCAACGTCTGACACCCGCATCGTGTCGTTATAAGCAATTCCATTTAACCATCTAAGAGATACTAATTTTTACCTAAAACGATGACGAGGACAATGATGATGACGATTATAACGATGATGAGGATAATGACAATGATGACAAACAACGGTGAGCAGCACAGAGTGTTGCTCACCGTAGGTCTTGAACAAATACACTTCAGATGAATGCCACTAACAACAACATTTTTGCTTCTACCTGATGTTGGCATAACACAAAAGTGAAACCTTCAGGCCATCACTAAGATGAATAATAAAATCACAATATTGTGGCTGGTATACTTCACTAAAGTCCCTCGCTTAAGAGAGGAGGACTCTTACGACGACGTTTCGGTTCAGTTGACATTTGACATTTCTCCAGGATGGAAACATCGTCACAAAGTTTCTCTCCTTCACAGCACCACCAAGATCTGACCATTTGTAAATTATAACTTTTACAAATAATACTGTACTGTCTCCGCCGATCTACCGCGCACCGTTTCCACTATTGCATCAAGTACCACCTCAACCACTGTACCGTGTACCGTCTCCACCGCTGTCCAGTGTACCTTCTCAACTAGTCGATAACGCTGCTTTGCGTGAAGGTAAACATTTACCGATTTGGGCAAATTACATTCCTCAGCGCATTCCTCAGAGCTTTCCTACAGGTTCATCTATTCCCTATATTGTGTCTACGATAGTAAGATAATAATAGACTTTGCAGAGATGCCCGGTTTGATGGGCTTAAATCCTATCGACTACACGAGGGTGTAACGTAAGTGAATTTTTGTTGACAATAGTGAAGAACAAACACACGTTACTAAACAAGTTTCTACTGAGACAGTGTTTCACTCATTGTAAAACTTTATCTAAAGGTCATGAAAGCTGCATTCTACCTGTACGTTACCTGTCAAGGCTATCGTAATACGTACCCATCATATTGATGTAAATAACCTCCCAGCGTGTGTGAATATATATATATATATATATATATATATATATATATATATATATATATATATATATATATATATATATATATATATATATATATATATATATATATATATATATATATGTATATATATATGTGTGTGTGTGTGTGTGTGTGTGTGTGTGTGTGTGTGTGTACTCACCTAGTTGTACTCACCTAGTTGAGGTTGCGGGGGTCGAGTCCGAGCTCCTGGCCCCGCCTCTTCACTGATCGCTACTAGGTCACTCTCTCTGAACCGTGAGCTTTATCATACCTCTGCTTAAAGCTATGTATGGATCCTGCCTCCACTACATCGCTTCCCAAACTATTCCACTTACTGATTACTCTGTGGCTGAAGAAATACTTCCTAACATCCCTGTGATTCATCTGTGTCTTCAACTTCCAACTGTGTCCCCTTGTTACTGTGTCCAATCTCTGGAACATCCTGTCTTTGTCCACCTTGTCAATTCCTCTCATTATTTTGTATGTCGTTATCATGTCCCCCCTATCTCTCCTGTCCTCCAGTGTCGTAAGCTTGATTTCCCTTAACCTCTCCTCGTAGGACATACCTCTTAGCTCTGGGACTAGTCTTGTTGCAAACCTTTGCACTTTCTCAAGTTTCTTTACGTGCTTGGCTAGGTGTGGGTTCCAAACTGGTGCCGCATACTCCAATATGGGCCTAACGTACACGGTGTACAGGGTCCTGAACGATACCTTATTAAGATGTCGGAATGCTATTCTGAGGTTTGCTAGGCGCCCATATGCTGCAGCAGTTATTTGATTGATGTGCGCTTCAGGAGATGTGCCTGGTGTTATACTCACCCCAAGATCTTTTTCCTTGAGTGAGGTTTGTAGTCTCTGGCCCCCTAGACTGTACTCCGTCTGCGGTCTTCTTTGCCCTTCCCCAATCTTCATGACTTTGCACTTGGTGGGATTGAACTCCAGGAGCCAATTGCTGGACCAGGTCTGCAGCCTGTCCAGATCCCTTTGTAGTTCTGCCTGGTCTTCGATCGAGTGAATTCTTCTCATCAACTTCCCCGTCATCTGCAAACAGGGACACCTCAGAGACTATTCCTTCCGTCATGTCGTTCACAAATACCAGAAACAGCACTGGTCCTAGGACTGACCCCTGTGGGATCCCGCTGGTCACAGGTGCCCACTCTGACACCTCGCCACGTACCATGACTCGCTGCTGTTTTCCTGACAAGTATTCCCTGATCCATTGTAGTGCCTTCCCTGTTATCCCTGCTTGGTCCTCCAGTTTTTACACCAATCTCTTGTGTGGAACTGTGTCAAACGCCTTCTTGCAGTCCAAGAATATGCAATCCACCCACCACTCTCTCTCTTGTCTTACTGCTGTCACCATGTCAAAGAACTCCAGTAGGTTTGTGACACAGGATTTCCCATCCCTGAAACCATGTTGGCTGCTGTTGATGAGATCATTCCTTTCTAGGTGTTCCACCACTCTTCTCCTGATAATCTTCTCCATGATTTTGCATACTATACATGTCAGTGACACTGGTCTGTAGTTTAATGCTTCATGTCTGTCTCCTTTTTTAAAGATTGGGACTACATTTGCTGTCTTCCATGCCTCAGGCAATCTCCCTGTTTCGATAGATGTATTGAATATTGTTTTTAGGGGTACACATAGCGCCTCTGCTCCCTCTCTCAATACCCATGGGGAGATGTTATCTGGCCCCATTGCCTTTGAGGTATCTAGCTCACTCAGAAGCCTCTTCACTTCTTCCTCGGTTGTGTGCACTGTGTCGAGCACATGGTGGTGTGCCCCACCTCTCCGTCTTTCTGGAGCCCCATCTGTCTCCTCTGTGAACACTTCTTTGAATCTCTTGTTGAGTTCCTCACATACTTCACGGTCATTTCTTGTTGTCTCTCCTCCTTCCTTCCTTAGTCTGATTACCTGGGCCTTGACTGTTATTTTCCTCCAGATGTGGCTGTACAACAGTTTCGGGTCAGATTTGGCTTTCGCTGCTATGTCATTTTCATATTGTCTTTGGGCCTCCCTTCTTATCTGTGCATATTCGTTTCTGGCTCTACGACTGCTCTCCTTATTCTCCTGGGTCCTTTGCCTTCTATATTTCTTCCATTCCCTAGCACACTTGGTTTTTGCCTCCCTGCATCTTTTGGTAAACCATGGGCTCATCATGGCTTTTTCATTATTCCTGTTACCCTTGGGTACAAACCTCTCCTCAGCCTCCTTGCATTTTGTTGCTACATATTCCATCATCTCATTAACTGGCTTCCCTGCCAGTTCTCTGTCCCACTGAACCCCGTTCAGGAAGTTCCTCATTCCTGTGTAGTCCCCTTTCTTGTAGTTTGGCTTCATTCGTCCTGACCTTCCTGATGTGTGTGTGTTCGTGTGTGTGTGTGTGTGTGTGTGTGTGTGTGTGTGTGTGTGTGTCTATGTCGTGCCGAATAGGCAAAACTTGTGATCTTGGCTTAATAGCAACGCTCATCTTGCCATATAGAACAAGTGAATGTTTGTGTATGCAATAATGTCGCCAAAATCATTCTGAACCTAACGAAAAAAATATATTTCACTGTGTTTGTTTAGTACTAAATTATTGTAAACAAATCTAAAATATATTTAGTTGGGTTAGGCTAAAATAAATTGCGCTTGTTATAATAAGGTTAGGAAAGTTCCTTTCGGTGCAAAATTATAATATTTTACATCAACATCAATGAAAAAAAATATGTCTTTAAATGTATAAGAGAAAATTTTAGAAAGGACTTAATTTTAAATGAGTTCTTGCTAACTGACCAGTTTTACATATTCAGCACGATATATATATATATATATATATATATATATATATATATATATATATATATATATATATATATATATATATATATATATACATATATTTTTTTTTATTATCACACTGGCTGATTCCCACCAAGGCAGGGTGGCCCGAAAAAGAAAAACTTTCACCATCATTCACTCCATCACTGTCTTGCCAGAAGGGTGCTTGACACTACAGTTTTTAAACTGCAACATTAACACCCCTCCTTCAGAGTGCAGGCACTGTACTTCCCATCTCCAGGACTCAAGTCCGGCCTGCCGGTTTCCCTGAATCCCTTCATAAATGTTACTTTGCTCACACTCCAACAGCACGTCAAGTATTAAAAACCATTTGTCTCCATTCACTCCTATCAAACACGCTCATGCATACTTGCTGGAAGTCCAAGCCCCTCGCACACAAAACCTCCTTTACCCCCTCTCTCCAACCTTTCCTAGGCCGACCCCTACCCCGCCTTCCTTCCACTACAGACTGATAAACTCTTGAAGTCACTCTGTTTCGCTCCATTCTCTCTACATGTCCGAACCATCTCAACAACAATATATATATATATATATATATATATATATATATATATATATATATATATATATATATATATATATATTGCGATGACCAAGAGGATTGCGAGATCCCGTGGTATGGAGCGTCATGTTAGATTATCGCTCACTGTGAGGTGGGCCAAAACGACATGGGTTCGAATCCTCGGCTAGTCGCAGTGTTGTTATTGATTAATACCACTCGTTCGTGGTTACAATAATATATATATATATATATATATATATATATATATATATATATATATATATATATATATATATATATATATGTATATATATATATATGTATATATATATATATATATGTATATATATATTTATATATATATATATATATATATATGTATATATATATATATATATATATATATATATATATATGTATTATTTTTATTTTTATTATCACACCGGCCGATTCCCACCAAGGCAGGGTGGCCCGAAAAAGAAAAACTTTCACCATCATTCACTCCATCACTGTCTTGCCAGAAGGGTGCTTTACACTACAGTTTTTAAACTGCAACATTAACACCCCTCCTTCAGAGTGCAGGCACTGTACTTCCCATCTCCAGGACTCAAGTCCGGCCCGCCGGTTTCCCTGAATCCCTTCATAAATGTTACCTTGCTCACACTCCAACAGCACGTCAAGTATTAAAAACCATTTGTCTCCATTCACTCCTATCAAACACGCTCACGCATGCCTGCTGGAAGTCCAAGCCCCTCGCACACAAAACCTCCTTTACCCCCTCCCTCCAACCCTTCCTAGGCCGACCCCTACCCCGCCTTCCTTCCACTACAGACTGATACACTCTTGAAGTCATTCTGTTTCGCTCCATTCTCTCTACATGTCCGAACCACCTCAACAACCCTTCCTCAGCCCTCTGGACAACAGTTTTGGTAATCCCGCACCTCCTCCTAACTTCCAAACTACGAATTCTCTGCATTATATTCACACCACACATTGCCCTCAGACATGACATCTCCACTGCCTCCAGCCTTCTCCTCGCTGCAACATTCATCACCCACGCTTCACACCCATATAAGAGCGTTGGTAAAACTATACTCTCATACATTCCCCTCTTTGCCTCCAAGGACAAAGTTCTTTGTCTCCACAGACTCCTAAGTGCACCACTCACTCTTTTTCCCTCATCAATTCTATGATTCACCTCATCTTTCATAGACCCATCCGCTGACACGTCCACTCCCAAATATCTGAATACATTCACCTCCTCCATACTCTCTCCCTCCAATCTGATATTCAATCTTTCATCACCTAATCTTTTTGTTATCCTCATAACCTTACTCTTTCCTGTATTCACCTTTAATTTTCTTCTTTTGCACACCCTACCAAATTCATCCACCAATCTCTGCAACTTCTCTTCAGAATCTCCCAAGAGCACAGTGTCATCAGCAAAGAGCAGCTGTGACAACTCCCACTTTGTGTGTGATTCTTTATCTTTTAACTCCACGCCTCTTGCCAAGACCCTCGCATTTACTTCTCTTACAACCCCATCTATAAATATATTAAACAACCACGGTGACATCACACATCCTTGTCTAAGGCCTACTTTTACTGGGAAAAAATTTCCTTCTTTCCTACATACTCTAACTTGAGCCTCACTATCCTCGTAAAAACTCTTCACTGCTTTCAGTAACCTACCTCCTACACCATACACTTGCAACATCTGCCACATTGCCCCCCTATCCACCCTGTCATATGCCTTTTCCAAATCCATAAATGCCACAAAGACCTCTTTAGCCTTATCTAAATACTGTTCACTTATATGTTTCACTGTAAACACCTGGTCCACACACCCCCTACCTTTCCTAAAGCCTCCTTGTTCATCTGCTATCCTATTCTCCGTCTTACTCTTAATTCTTTCAATTATAACTCTACCATACACTTTACCAGGTACACTCAACAGACTTATCCCCCTATAATTTTTGCACTCTCTTTTATCCCCTTTGCCTTTATACAAAGGAACTATGCATGCTCTCTGCCAATCCCTAGGTACCTTACCCTCTTCCATACATTTATTAAATAATTGCACCAACCACTCCAAAACTATATCCCCACCTGCTTTTAACATTTCTATCTTTATCCCATCAATCCCGGCTGCCTTACCCCCTTTCATTTTGCCTACTGCCTCACGAACTTCCCCCACACTCACAACTGGCTCTTCCTCACTCCTACAAGATGTTATTCCTCCTTGCCCTATACACGAGCAGAATAGGTAAAACTTGCTATTTTTGCTTAAATAACAACCCACTTCTTGCCAAATAAGGCATGCAAAAATTTGTGTATGCAAAAAAAATCATTCTGAACCTAACGAAATAAAATATTTCCTTGTGTTTGTTAATTATTAAATTATTGTCAACTTATATAAAATATATTTAGTTGGATTAGGCTAAATATAATTACGATTATTATAATAAGGTTAGGAAAGTTTTCTAAGGTTCTTTTGATACAAAATCATTAATTATTATATTAACATAAATGAAAAAAATACATCTTTAAATGTATAAGAGAAAATTTTAGAAAAGTGTTAATTTTAAATGAATTCTTGATAACTGATCAGTTTTGCTTATTCGGCACGGTATATATATATATATATATATATATATATATATATATATATATATATATATATATATATATATATATATATATATATATATATATATATATATATATATATATATATATATATATATATATATATATATATATATATATATATATATATATATATATATATATATATGCAAAACAACCACTCAGAAAGAATAGAGAAATTCCGAGCGCTTTCGTGACTACTCACATTATCAAGGAACTATGAAAGTAAAGCATCCAAGGAAGGTATATAAGGGGGTCTGGCCAACACCTCACTATCAGATCCCAGAACGGTTAAACACCTGACGTGTGCCGGCCCAACTGGACAGGTCCTTTGCACAACCCACCAACAAACTATTCTACCCAAGAAAATTTTAAAAATTATTATTTGTCTAGTGTATTATTAAATTCTTCCCAAATTCTATTAATTATAAATGGATCTAATTTATATAAACCAAAGGAAATATTAATATTATTGTCAAAACTGCTTTTTATGAAACAAGATTCAATTATATTCCTGTCGACCATGGACTTGCTTGATACTACTTTCTCAACTTTTTGAAAATCAATTGGATTTTTAAAATCTCTTACATGAATAAATAGAGCATTGGAATCTTGTCCAGTTCTAATGCTATTATTTATGTTGTTTTAATCTTAGTTCGAGATTTTTACCAGTTTGACCGTAATAAACTTTATCGCAAATTTTACAAGGAATCTTGTAGACACATCCATCAGCATTTTGGGGGGAATTCTTTATCAAAAGTTTTTTTACTGTATCAAGATTTTTGAGTACAACTTTAATATTAAAAGTCTTAAGAATAGAAGGCATATCAACCAAGTTTTCATGGTAAGGGAGAATCAACATATTTTTAGTTGAATAAGGCTGGTTGTCCCTTTTTGGATTGTAAAAAGTATTTCTAGCAACTTTAAAAGATTTATTAATTACATTTCTTGGGTATTTTAAATCATTACCTATTTCATAAATTTTGGATATGTCCTCATCTATGAACTCAGGACTACAAATTTGTAAAGCTCTCAAAAACATTGATGAGAAAACAGACAGTTTGACTGTATCTTGATGCAAAGAATAATAGTGGACATTGGAACAGTTATTTGTAGGTTTTCTATAAATTTTAAATTTGAATTCATTATTACCCTTAATAATTAAAACATCTAGAAGAGGCAATGAGTTATTTTCTTCAAACTGAATAGTAAATTTTTTAGAATGGGCTAAGCTATTTAATTTTCCATGGAAATGGTGTATATCTACATTTTTGGGCATAAGACGCAAAATATCATCAACATATCTGAACCAATAAATGTCAGCTCTATTAGGGAGGATTGTGTTAAGCAACCTTGAAAAAATTCCTTATAGTTTGAAAAAAAACGTATCATTAAATGCAAATTTTGCATGCATATAAAGATGGATTAGTGGAAGTAAATTGTTTGACTAATTCATCTTTGTCTTCCACTAATCCATCTTTACCTTACATGTATGGACTAATAAAAACACACAAACCAGGTAATCCAATCAGACCAATTATTAGCTCCATAGGATCAGTTTCGTATAAATTATCCAAATGGCTTGTTGACATTTTGAGCCCAATTGTTGGTAAAATTTCTAACTTCAGTGTTAAAATCAACATAGATTTAGTTGATAAATTAAGCTCCTTGACTGACTTAAATGATTTTAACATGGTTAGTTTTGATGTTACTTCCTTGTTTACGAAAGTTCCTGTTGGTGATTTATTAAGTTTCTTATCTGAAGAACTCGTTAATTATGATTTACCATTACCAGTTTCTACCATCACTAAACTTATTAAACTTTGCATTGTTGATGCAAAATTTGTATTTAATGATAAGTTTTACACTCAGAAATTTGGTATGGCAATGGGAAATCCTCTTTCACCTGTTCTTAGTAATCTATACATGATTGAAACAAGATTGCTTAACACAATCCTCACTAATAGAGCAAAATGGTTCAGATATGTCGATGATATTTTATGTCTTATGCCCAAGAATGTAGATATATACCATATCCTTGGCAAATTAAATAGCCTAGCCCATTCTATAAACTTTACTGTTGAGTTTGAGGAAAATAACTCATTGCCTTTTCTAGATGTTTTAATTATTAAGAGTAATAATGAATTCAAATTTAAAATTTACAGAAAACCTACAAATAACTGTTCCTATGTACACTATTATTCTTCCCATGAAGATAAAGTTAAACTGTCTGTTTTCTCATCAATGCTTTTGAGAGCTTTACGTATTTGTAGTCCAGAGTTCATCGATGAAGAAATATCCAAAATTTATGAAATAGCCAGTGATCTGAAATACCCAAAAAATGTAATTGATAAATCATTTAAAATTGCTAGAAATACTTTTTACTACCCAAAAAGGGACAACCAACCTTATTCAACTAAAAATATGTTAGTTCTCCCTTACCATGAAAACTTGGTTGATATGCCTTCTCTTCTTAAGACTTTTAATATTAAAGTTGTATTCAAAAATCTTGATACAGTAAAAAAAACTTTTGATAAAGAATTCCCCCCAAAATGCTGACGGATGTGTCTATAAGATTCCTTGTAAAATTTGCGATGAAGTTTATTACGGTCAAACTGGTAAAAGCCTCGAACTTAGATTAAAACAACATAAATATAGCATTAAAACTGGACAAGATTCCAATGCTCTATTTATTCATGTGAGAGACTTTAACCATCCAATTGATTTTCAAAAAGTTGAGAAAGTTGTATGAAGCAAGTCCATGGCTGACAGAAATATAATTGAATCTTGTTTCATAAAAAGCAGTTTTGAAAATAATATGAATATTTCCTTAGGTTTGTATAAATTAGATTCATTTATAACTAATAAAAGTTGGTTAGAGTTTAATAATACATTGGACAAATAATAAACCTTATTTCTTGGGTAGAATGATTTGTTGGTGGGTTGTCGTGAGGACCTGTCTAGTTGGACCAGCGGACATACTGCAGTGTGAAGGCTTACTCAGCCCTGTAACAACTTCAGACAGTATTACCAGGGCTGGCTCCTCCTCAGGAAAATTAATGAATAGAAAAAGAACAAAAACTGACAAACATAAACACTTTATTATTTAGAAAATATAAAATATAAAACACTTAAATATGAAAGATTGATCCTACCTTAAAGAAAATGAAAAATGAAAAATATAAACGATATCTGAATCCAACGCTAATATATATATATAAAACTTGGGTGTCTGGTGTTGGTGACACTGCGTGTTTTTGAAATCGTAGCCGTTGCCGATGATGGGGGGGTCGCAGGTGTTTGTGACAACCCACCGGCTCGTTCTTCACAGATTTTATAGCCGTCAATAATCCGTCCAGATGACAGGAAAGCAGGTTTTTTTTCCACTGCAATGATGAGGGGTTATATCCTGCTGCTTGCATACACAAACAGGTAAGTGGATCAGAATTTGGGACGTCTCAGAACGTTAGTCCGTCTCCTTCAATTCTACTCGTTGATTGGCAGGTGACCCTCTCTGTCATTTCAAGCTGTAAAGAGAGACAGATTACCCAATGCTTAAGAAATCACTCTCCATGATAAGTACAATACCTAAAAGATGTGATTATTAAAACATTTAACTTATCAAGACTGAAAGGACTAAGTTAATTATTGGTCAAAAGTGAAGCTTTCAACCAATAAGTCCACTAAAATATGATTAGGCGTGTACTTACAGTAGTGTTGGGAGCTGTGAGTTGAGTGATTTACTGTTTGACTGGAGCCCCACACGTCACCTTTCGGGGGGGAAGGGAGAGGGAGGGGAAGGGATAGCGGGAGCCAGACTTACCCTACCTTAACAAGTAGCCGGCAATGAAACTATTGTTACTATATACTCCCTCGCTACTCCTATCTATTGAACTTTTCCCTCACACTCCCCCATACCAAGACCTATAGCCAAGGAGTATAAGAAGAATAGGCGAGGAAAAGGTTCTAACATGTTGAAGTCGCATAAGGCAACAAATCTTCTACTGACTGTCATGACTTAACCAGTCAGAGAAATAATTGGATGAACCATTGATATACACAATATGGAACTTAAAAACCTGGAGTGCCAATGTCCACCTCAAGGGGCGACTGTTGGTTCCCTTAAAAGTTTCTAGGTATATCAAAGGTTTGTGGTCCGTTTCTAAAATGAATTCTTTTCCCAGCAAATAAAATTTAAGTTTGGAGATACCCCACACAAGGGCCAAACATTCCTTTTCTATGGTGGAGTATCTCGTTTCTGGGGGAAGGAGTTTCCGGCTAAGGAAGCATACAGGGAAGGGAGTACCATCATGGTATTGTAGTAACACCGCACCTAAGCCAGTATTGGAGGCATCAGTTCTTAAACAAAATGTTTTATTAATATCTGAAATCTTAAGTATAGGGTCTTTAGAAAAGATACTTTTAATCTCATTAAACTTTTCCCGAGCTACGTCGGAAAGTTCAAGAGGTTCCTTCACAGACTTTTTAAGGAAGTCGGATAAGATGCCTGTAAGATCAGTAAGGTTCGGGATAAACCGTGCATAAAAATTTACAAAACCATGAAAGCTATGCATGAGCTTCTTGGTTTTGGGGAATTTAAATTCTAATAAAGCTTTGATCTTACTGGGGAGAGGCTGCAGAGAGTTATTAGAAAGTATCAGTCCAAGATATCTAATCTTGTTATACCCAAGGAAGCATTTCTTCGGCTTGGCAGTGAGGCCATGTGAGCGTAACCTACGCAAAACTGATGTTAATGTTTGGATATGTTCGCCCCACGTGGATGTCATTACGTAAATGTTATCAAAATAAACTGAAACATTTGGCATATTACCCAAGACCTTTCTCATCAGTCTCACATAGGTAGCACAGGCAGTTACCAAACCGAAGGGCATAGTTTTATATTGCATCAGTCCTTGGTGTGTAGGAAAAGCGGTGTACTGCTTAGAAGGATCTAACATTACTTGATGATATGCCTGCGCAATATCAATCTCTGAAAAGAAGGAAGAGTCATAAAATTTGTGTAGATCGCTATCTATTAAGGGCATAGGCTCAGCATCCCACCGAGTTATAGCATTAAGGCCTCTGAAGTCAATAGCAAGTCTATATGAATTATCCTCCTTCTTAACCATGACTACTGGTGAGCAATATGCAGATACTGAAAGTTCAATGATCTTTAGTTTTAATAATTTGTCTACCTCTCGGTCAAATGCATCCCTAAGGTGAACTGGAACTGGGTATAATTTTGGTTTGATAGGATTGTCCGTCACTAAGTCAATCTTATGGACTACCGTGGAGGTAACACCTGGAATATCAGTAAAGACGTCTGAAAAGTTACTCACACATTGAAGTAGTTCATGTCTCTTATGGTCATCCAAAGATTCATTAATATTAATGTTGGTTGCGCCCGAGTGATCAAGAGTCACCAAGTCATCATAGTCTAAGTTAGAGGTGTCAATTACACACACCTTACATTCTTCAGTTGTCTTATCAAGTTCGTGTGGAAAAACTAAGTCAAAGTTATTAAGGCAGTTAACCGAATTTCTTCGGTAATATTTCTTAAGGATGTTGATATGATAAAGCTTAGGTTTCCCCTTGACTTCTATGAGGTAGTCAACTTTCCCACAAATTTTTAATACTTTATATGGACCTTTCCATGCAACTAATAATTTATTTGACTTGATAGACAAAAGTACCAGAACTTCATCCCCTACTTTAAAACTTCTCCTCTGACTTTTGGAATCAAAATAGGTTTTGTACTGGTCCATTGATAAGCTTAGGTTTTTCGAAACTATGTCAGAGGTCTCCTTAAGTTTGGATCTAAGGTCAAGAGAAACTGGTAAGAAGACTGAACCTCAGCACTCACCTCCTCATTAGTCCATAAGTCATGTAGGATGGACAATGGGCCTCTGGCCTGTCTACCATAGAGAAGTTCAAAAGGTGAAAACCCCAGAGTCACTGGGAACTTCCCTCATGGCAAACAAAGCACAAGGTAGGTAACTATGCCACTCCTTAGGTTTAAGGGAGCAAAGTTTCCTTAAAATGGACTTGAGAATCGAATGCTGGCGCTCAATCCTCCCATTACAGCTGGGATGATAGGGTGTGGTGAAGAGAAGCTTCACTCCCAGAAGTTGGTATAGATGTTCCATTAAGTCAGATGTGAATTGTGTCCCACGGTCAGACAAAATTTCTCTAGGGATGCCCACTCTGGAGAAGATGGACAAAAGGGCTTCAGCTACCTCTGTAGTAGTTATGGTCTTTAAGGGTATGGCTTCAGGGAAACTCGAAGCATAATCAACTAATGTTAATATATATCTATGTCCCCCAGATGAAAGTGGAGATAAAGGACCAACGATGTCAAAAGCTACTCTTTCAAAGGGTACCGTAAAGACTGGCATTTTGACCATAGGTACTCGCCTGGTACCTCGGGAGGATGACAGTTGGCAAACTTTACACGATCTACAATAAATAGTGACATCTGAGGACATTTTTGGCCAAAAATAGGTTTCCCTAATTTTATTTAAGGTTTTACGATGCGAGAAATGTCCGGCCACTGGCAGGTCATGAGCCATTTTAAGAACAGTCTCTCTGCATTGACTTGGAACAACTAAGATGGAATAGTGTATCTCATCTGAATTTAATTTGAATACTGACTTGTACAAGATACCTTTTATATATTCAAATTTATATGAAAAGTTTTTCCTTTGGATAACTTGATTTTGTTTAGCTGCATTATGGCAATTCTGAAAAGAAGGGCAATTACGTTGTAAATTGACAAAGGAGACCTTCGATATATCTAAAGGCTTAAAGTCAGGGAAAATCAAAGGATGGATAGTAGAAGCCTGGGCTTTGGTCTGAGCCCTAGTCAAGACATTTATGGTATCGGAGGTGATATCTTCACTTTCATCTAACAAGTGAACCGGTGATCCTACTACCTCGCTTTAAGAGAGATAAGATAAGATTTCGTTCGGATTTTTAACCCCGGAGGGTTAGCCACCCAGGATAACCCAAGAAAGTCAGTGCGTCATCGAGGACTGTCTAACTTATTTCCATTGGGGTCCTTAATCTTGTCCCCCAGGATGCGACCCACACCAGTCGACTAACACCCAGGTACCTATTTGCTGCTAGGTGAACAGGACAATTGGTGTAAGGAAACGTGTCGGAATTTCCACCCGCCGGGAATCGAACCCGGGCCCTCCATGTGTGAAGCGGGAGCTTTAGCCACCAGACCACCGGGCCACGAGATTAGCATCACTGGTTTTTAATCCCACATGAATCTCGCGAGACATTGTCTCATCTGAACTTTCGAGGGGCTTCTCTGACTCTACAGGAAGAGGATATGAAAAGCTTATGTCCACCTTTGGTGATGAAAGGTCAACCTCAGAAGGAAGAATGGCACCTTTTACATTGAACATCAAAATGGTATACAATACCGACAGGTTGGTAGGTAAGACACATAGGCAACAGTTAGGCAACTTTATTCCGAAACGTTTCGCCTACACAGTAGGCTTCTTCAGTCGAATACAGAAAGTAGGCAGGAACAGTAGAGATGTGAAGACGATGTAATCAGTCCATCACCCTTGAAGTCGTAGAATTTGAGGTTGTCAGTCCCTCGGCCTGGAGAAGTTCAGTTCCATAGTCAGGAACTATCTGAAGATCAAGCGACAGTGCGGAGACTTAAATACTGTCGGAAGGAGAGGTGCAGAGTAGTAGTAGTAGTAGTGAGAGTGTAGCCACTGAGAGGTCAGGTCCCTCTCAGATCCAACAGTCCTCACTTGAAAGGGTTGAAAGGAAGGAGCATGGCATCAGGCCTAGTAGAACAAGCTAGTCAGGTCCAGCTCACATCCACCCACACCCACTCATGTATTTATCTAACCTATTTTTAAAACTACACAACCTTTTAGCCTCTATAACTGTACTCAGGAGTATGTTCCACTCATCCACAACTCGATTACCAAACCAGTGCTTTCCTATATCCATCCTGAATCTGAATTTTTCCAACTTAAAACCATTGCTGCGAGTCCTGTCTTGGCCGGAAATTTTCAGCACGCTATTTACATCCTCTTTATTTATTCCAGTTTTCCGTTTATACACCTCGATCATATCCCCCCTAATTCTACGCCTTTTGAGAGAGTGCAGTTTCAGGGTCCTCAGTCTATCCTCATAGTGAAGATTTCTGATACATGGGATCAACTTTGTCATCCTCCTCTGTACGTTTTCTAGTGCATTTATATCCATTCTGTAATACGGTGACCAGAACTGTGCAACATAATCTAGATGAGGCCTAACCAGTCGACTAACACCCAGGTACCTATTTGCTGCTAGGTGAACAGGACAATTGGTGTAAGGAAACGTGTCGGAATTTCCACCCGCCGGGAATCGAACCCGGGCCCTCCATGTGTGAAGCGGGAGCTTTAGCCACCAGACCACCGGGCCACGAGAGTAGCATCACTGGTTTTTAATCCCACATGAATCTCGCGAGACTTTGTCTCATCTGAACTTTCGAGGGGCTTCTCTGACTCTACAGGAAGAGGATATGAAAAGCTTATGTCCACCTTTGGTGATGAAAGGTCAACCTCAGAAGGAAGAATGGCACCTTTTACATTGAACATCAAAATGGTATACAATACCGACAGGTTGGTAGGTAAGACACATAGGCAACAGTTAGGCAACTTTATTCCGAAACGTTTCGCCTACACAGTAGGCTTCTTCAGTCGAATACAGAAAGTAGGCAGGAACAGTAGAGATGTGAAGACGATGTAATCAGTCCATCACCCTTGAAGTCGTAGAATTTGAGGTTGTCAGTCCCTCGGCCTGGAGAAGTTCAGTTCCATAGTCAGGAACTATCTGAAGATCAAGCGACAGTGCGGAGACTTAAATACTGTCGGAAGGAGAGGTGCAGAGTAGTAGTAGTAGTAGTGAGAGTGTAGCCACTGAGAGGTCAGGTCCCTCTCAGATCCAACAGTCCTCACTTGAAAGGGTTGTCAAAGGCGTTTTCTGTACCAAGAGGCCATGTGTTGCACTGCAACACATGCAAAAATTATACGGGGATAAGTCTGTTGAGTATACCTGGTAAAGTGTATGGTCGAGTTATTATTGAAAGAATTAAGAGTAAGACGGAGAATAGGATAGCAGATGAACAAGGAGGCTTTAGGAAAGGTAGGGGGTGTGTGGACCAGGTGTTTACAGTGAAACATATAAGTGAACAGTATTTAGATAAGGCTAAAGAGGTCTTTGTGGCATTTATGGATTTGGAAAAGGCGTATGACAGGGTGGATAGGGGAGGCAATGTGGCAGATGTTGCAGGTGTATGGTGTAGGAGGTAGGTTACTGAAAGCAGTGAAGAGTTTTTACGAGTATAGTGAGGCTCAAGTTAGAGTATGTAGGAAAGAGGGAAATTATTTCCCAGTAAAAGTAGGCCTTAGACAAGGATGTGTGATGTCACCATGGTTGTTTAATATATTTATAGATGGGGTTGTAAGAGAAGTAAATGCGAGGGTTTTGGCAAAAGGCGTTGAGTTAAAAGATAAAGAATCACACATAAAATGGGAGTTGTCACAGTTGCTCTTTGCTGATGACACTGTGCTCTTGGGAGATTCTGAAGAGAAGTTGCAGAGATTGGTGGATGAATTTGGTAGGGTGTGCAAAAGAAGAAAATTAAAAGTGAATACAGGAAAGAGTAAGGTTATGAGGATAACAAAAAGATTAGGTGATGAAAGATTGAATATCAGATTGGAGGGAGAGAGTATGGAGGAGGTGAATGTGTTCAGATATTTGGGAGTGGACGTGTCAGCGAATGGGTCTATGAAAGATGAGGTGAATCATAGAATTGATGAGGGGAAAAGGGTGAGTGGTGCACTTAAGAGTCTGTGGAGACAAAGAACTTTGTCCTTGGAGGCAAAGAGGGTAATGTATGAGAGTATAGTTTTACCAACGCTCTTATATGGGTGTGAAGCATGTGTGATGAATGTTGCAGCTAGGAGAAGGCTGGAGGCAGTGGAGATGTCATGTCTGAGGGCAATGTGTGGTGTGAATATAATGCAGAGAGTTTGTAGTTTAGAAGTTAGGAGGAGGTGCGGGATTACCAAAACTGTTGTCCAGAGGGCTAAGGAAGGGTTGTTGAGGTGGTTCGGACATGTAGAGAGAATGGAGCTAAACAGAGTGACTTCAAGAGTGTATCAGTCTGTAGTGGAAGGAAGGCGGGGAAGGGGTCGGCCTAGGAAAGGTTGGAGGGAGGGGGTAAAGGAGGTTTTGTGTGCGAGGGGCTTGGACTTCCAGCAGGCATTGAGCGCGTTTGATAGGAGTGAATGGAGACAAATGGTTTTTGGTGCTTGGCGTGCTGTTGGAGTGTGAGCAAAGTAACATTTATGAAGGGGTTCAGGGAAACCGGCAGGCCGGACTTGAGTCCTGGAGATGGGAAGTACAGTGCCTGCACTCTGAAGGAGGGGTGTTAATGTTGCAGTTTAAAAACTGTAGCGTAAAGCACCCTTCTGGCAAGACAGTGATGGAGTGAATGATGGTGAAAGTTTTTCTTTTTCGGGCCACACTGCCTTGGTGGGAATCGGCCAGTGTGATGATAATAATATATATATATATATATATATATATATATATATATATATATATATATATATATATATATATATATATATATATAAAATATATAAATATATATATATATATATATATATATATATATATATATATATATATATATATATATGTGTGTGTGTGTGTGTGTGTGTCGTGCCGAATAGGCAGAACTTGCGATCTTGGCATAAATAGCAACGTTCATCTTGCCATATAGGACAAGCGAAAATTTGTTTATGCAATAATTTCGCCAAAATCATTCTGAACCTAACGAAAAAAATATATTTCACTGTGTTTGTTTAGAATTAAATTATTGTAAACAAATCTAAAATATATTTAATTGGGTTAGGCTAAAATAAATTGCTCTTGTTATAATAAGGTTAGGTAAGTTTTCCAAGATTCTTTTGGTGCAAAATGAAAATTTTTTACATTAACATTAATGAAAAAAATATATCTTTAAACGTATAAGAGAAAATTTCAGAAAGGACTTAATTTCAAATGAGTTCTTGCTAATTGACCAGTTTTACATATTCGGCGCGACATATATATATATATATATATATATATATATATATATATATATATATATATATATATATATATATATATATATATATAATATATATATATATAGTAGGTAGTAGGTTGGTAGACAGCAACCACCCAGGGAAGTACTACCGTCCTGCCAGATGACTGTGAAACAAAAACCTGTAATTGTTTTGCATGATGGTAGGATTGCTGGTTTCTTTTTCTGTCTCATAAACACGCTAAGATAACAGGGATATCTTGCTACTCCTACTAACACTTTGGTCACACTTCACAGACACGCACATGCATATATATATATACATACATCTAGGTTTTTCTCCTTTTTCTAAATAGCTCTTGTTCTTTTTTATTTCTTCTATTGTCCATGGGGAAGTGGAAAAGAATCTTTCCTCCGTAAGCCATGCGTGTCGTATGAGGCGACTAAAATGCCGGGAGCAATGGGCTAGTAACCCCTTCTCCTGTATACAATTACTAAAAAAGAGAAGAAGAAAAACTTTATAAAACTGGGTTGCTTAAATGTGCGTGGATGTAGTGCGGATGACAAGAAACAGATGATTGCTGATGTTATGAATGAAAAGAAGTTGGATGTCCTGGCCCTAAGCGAAACAAAGCTGAAGGGGGTAGGAGAGTTTCAGTGGGGGGAAATAAATGGGATTAAATCTGGAGTATCTGAGAGAGTTAGAGCAAAGGAAGGGGTAGCAGTAATGTTAAATGATCAGTTATGGAAGGAGAAAAGAGAATATGAATGTGTAAATTCAAGAATTATGTGGATTAAAGTAAAGGTTGGATGCGAGAAGTGGGTCATAATAAGCGTGTATGCACCTGGAGAAGAGAGGAATGCAGAGGAGAGAGAGAGATTTTGGGAGATGTTAAGTGAATGTATAGGAGCCTTTGAACCAAGTGAGAGAGTAATTGTGGTAGGGGACTTGAATGCTAAAGTAGGAGAAACTTTTAGAGAGGGTGTGGTAGGTAAGTTTGGGGTGCCAGGTGTAAATGATAATGGGAGCCCTTTGATTGAACTTTGTATAGAAAGGGGTTTAGTTATAGGTAATACATATTTTAAGAAAAAGAGGATAAATAAGTATACACGATATGATGTAGGGCGAAATGACAGTAGTTTGTTGGATTATGTATTGGTAGATAAAAGACTGTTGAGTAGACTTCAGGATGTACATGTTTATAGAGGGGCCACAGATATATCAGATCATTTTCTAGTTGTAGCTACACTGAGAGTAAAAGGTAGATGGGATACAAGGAGAATAGAAGCATCAGGGAAGAGAGAGGTGAAGGTTTATAAACTAAAAGAGGAGGCAGTTAGGGTAAGATATAAACAGCTATTGGAGGATAGATGGGCTAATGAGAGCATAGGCAATGGGGTCGAAGAGGTATGGGGTAGGTTTAAAAATGTAGTGTTAGAGTGTTCAGCAGAAGTTTGTGGTTACAGGAAAGTGGGTGCAGGAGGGAAGAGGAGCGATTGGTGGAATGATGATGTAAAGAGAGTAGTAAGGGAGAAAAAGTTAGCATATGAGAAGTTTTTACAAAGTAGAAGTGATGCAAGGAGGGAAGAGTATATGGAGAAAAAGAGAGAGGTTAAGAGAGTGGTGAAGCAATGTAAAAAGAGAGCAAATGAGAGAGTGGGTGAGATGTTATCAACAAATTTTGTTGAAAATAAGAAAAAGTTTTGGAGTGAGATTAACAAGTTAAGAAAGCCTAGAGAACAAATGGATTTGTCAGTTAAAAATAGGAGAGGAGAGTTATTAAATGGAGAGTTAGAGGTACTGGGAAGATGGAAGGAATATTTTGAGGAATTGTTAAATGTTGATGAAGATAGGGAAGCTGTGATTTCGTGTATAGGGCAAGGAGGAATAACATCTTGTAGGAGTGAGGAAGAGCCAGTTGTGAGTGTGGGGGAAGTTCGTGAGGCAGTAGGTAAAATGAAAGGGGGTAAGGCAGCCGGGATTGATGGGATAAAGATAGAAATGTTAAAAGCAGGTGGGGATATAGTTTTGGAGTGGTTGGTGCAATTGTTTAATAAATGTATGGAAGAGGGTAAGGTACCTAGGGATTGGCAGAGAGCATGCATAGTTCCTTTGTATAAAGGCAAAGGGGATAAAAGAGAGTGCAAAAATTATAGGGGGATAAGTCTGTTGAGTGTACCTGGTAAAGTGTATGGTAGAGTTATAATTGAAAGAATTAAGAGTAAGACGGAGAATAGGATAGCAGATGAACAAGGAGGCTTTAGGAAAGGTAGGGGGTGTGTGGACCAGGTGTTTACAGTGAAACATATAAGTGAACAGTATTTAGATAAGGCTAAAGAGGTCTTTGTGGCATTTATGGATTTGGAAAAGGCGTATGACAGGGTGGATAGGGGGGCAATGTGGCAGATGTTGCAAGTGTATGGTGTAGGAGGTAGGTTACTGAAAGCAGTGAAGAGTTTTTACGAGGATAGTGAGGCTCAAGTTAGAGTATGTAGGAAAGAGGGAAATTTTTTCCCAGTAAAAGTAGGCCTTAGACAAGGATGTGTGATGTCACCGTGGTTGTTTAATATATTTATAGATGGGGTTGTAAGAGAAGTAAATGCGAGGGTCTTGGCAAGAGGCGTGGAGTTAAAAGATAAAGAATCACACACAAAGTGGGAGTTGTCACAGCTGCTCTTTGCTGATGACACTGTGCTCTTGGGAGATTCTGAAGAGAAGTTGCAGAGATTGGTGGATGAATTTGGTAGGGTGTGCAAAAGAAGAAAATTAAAGGTGAATACAGGAAAGAGTAAGGTTATGAGGATAACAAAAAGATTAGGTGATGAAAGATTGAATATCAGATTGGAGGGAGAGAGTATGGAGGAGGTGAACGTATTCAGATATTTGGGAGTGGACGTGTCAGCGGATGGGTCTATGAAAGATGAGGTGAATCATAGAATTGATGAGGGAAAAAGAGTGAGTGGTGCACTTAGGAGTCTGTGGAGACAAAGAACTTTGTCCTTGGAGGCAAAGAGGGGAATGTATGAGAGTATAGTTTTACCAACGCTCTTATATGGGTGTGAAGCGTGGGTGATGAATGTTGCAGCGAGGAGAAGGCTGGAGGCAGTGGAGATGTCATGTCTGAGGGCAATGTGTGGTGTGAATATAATGCAGAGAATTCGTAGTTTGGAAGTTAGGAGGAGGTGCGGGATTACCAAAACTGTTGTCCAGAGGGCTGAGGAAGGGTTGTTGAGGTGGTTCGGACATGTAGAGAGAATGGAGCGAAACAGAATGACTTCAAGAGTGTATCAGTCTGTAGTGGAAGGAAGGCGGGGTAGGGGTCGGCCTAGGAAGGGTTGGAGGGAGGGGGTAAAGGAGGTTTTGTGTGCGAGGGGCTTGGACTTCCAGCAGGCATGCTTGAGCGTGTTTGATAGGAGTGAATGGAGACAAATGGTTTTTAATACTTGACGTGCTTTTGGAGTGTGAGCAAAGTAACATTTATGAAGGGATTCAGGGAAACCGGCAGGCCGGACTTGAGTCCTGGAGATGGGAAGTACAGTGCCTGCACTCTGAAGGAGGGGTGTTAATGTTGCAGTTTAAAAACTGTAGTGTAAAGCACCCTTCTGGCAAGACAGTGATGGAGTGAATGATGGTGAAAGTTTTTCTTTTTCGGGCCACCCTGCCTTGGTGGGAATCGGCCGGTGTGATAAAAAAAAAAAAAATATATATATATATATATATTTACATATATATATATATTTATATATATATATTTACATATATATATATATATTTATATATATATATATATATATACATCCATCCCACTAATAGAACATTTGCCCTCATAAGAACATAAGATCATAAGAAATAAGGAACACTGCACCAGGTCTACTGGTCTATGCGAGGCAGCTCCAATTCTCCCCAACAACTAAAGCCAATGCCTTGACCTAGTGAGGTCAGACACGTCACTTAAGGGATTAGCACTGCGTCCAACCTAGTAGCTAGTCTGGTCTATTTCACACCCACCCACACCCACTCATAAGAACATAAGAAAGAAGGAACACAGCAGAAGGCCCACTGACCCACGCGAAGCAGGTCCACCCCCCCCTTGGATAAGCCCAGTGACCCACCTAGTCAGGTCAGTTCCACTTAAGGAAGGAGCATGGCATCAGGCCTAGTAGAACAAGCTAGTCAGGTCCAGCTCACATCCACCCACACCCACTCATGTATTTATCTAACCTATTTTTAAAACTACACAACCTTTTAGCCTCTATACTGTACTCAGGAGTACGTTCCACTCATCCACAACTCTATTACCAAACCAGTGCTTTCCTATATCCATCCTGAATCTGAATTTTTCCAACTTAAAACCATTGCTGCGAGTCCTGTCTTGGCCGGAAATTTTCAGCACGCTATTTACATCCTCTTTATTTATTCCAGTTTTCCGTTTATACACCTCGATCATATCCCCCCTAATTCTACGCCTTTTGAGAGAGTGCAGTTTCAGGGTCCTCAGTCTATCATCATAGTGAAGATTTCTGATACATGGGATCAACTTTGTCATCCTCCTCTGTACGTTTTCTAGTGCATTTATATCCATTCTGTAATACGGTGACCAGAACTGTGCAACATAATCTAGATGAGGCCTAACCAAGGATATATAGAGTTGAAGAACAACCTGAGGACTTCTATTATTTACACTTCTAGATATGATGATAAATTAGACACATGTGCAACTCTTGGGTATCTTTATTGAGGAAACGTTTCGCCCCACAGTGGCTTAATCAGTCCATACACAGGAGAAGCTAGAAGAACAGGAGGTGCAGCAGACGTAGGTGGTGACACCACCTATGTCTGCTGCACCTCTCCTGCCTACGGTTTATAAGCTGCTTCTCCGCTCATATGCCGTATTCTATTCAAGATTGATGGACTGACCACATCGGCTCAAGGCTGAGGGACTGATTACCTCATTTTCCTCCTGTGTATGGACTGATAAAGCAACTGTGTGGCGAAACGTTTCCTCAATAAAGATACCCAAGAGTTGCACATGTGTCTAATTTATCAACGTGTCGGTTCTGTGAAGCATTCATCTACAAACTTCTAGATATGAAACCAAGGATTCTGTTAGCTTTATTGCGAACACTAATGCACTGTTTTCTTGGTTTTAGATTACTGCTAACTAGATCTCTAAATCCTTTTCGCAATCAGCCGTATTAAGATCTACATTATTTAGTTTATATGTGGCATGGTTATTTTCCTGTCCAACATTTAGAGCTTTGCATTTGTCTATATTAAACTGCATCTGCCACTTCTCCGACCATTGCATCAGTCTATTCAAATCATCCTGGAGTGCTCTAATGTCCTCATTAGAATGAATTGGACGGTCTATTTTGGTGTCATCAGCAAATTTACTTATGTCGCTATTTATTCCCTCATCTATGTGGTTTATGTAAATTGTAAACAACAACGGGCCCAACACTGACTCCTGCGGAACACCGCTTGTGGCGTGCCCCCATTCTGATTTCTCCCCATTTACACAAACTCTCTGCCGCCTATTTGTCAGCCATGCCTCTACCCAGGAAAAAATTTCTCCTCCTATTCCGTGTGCCTTAAGTTTCCTCAATAGCCTCTGATGTGGAACTCTATCGAAAGCCTTTCTGAAGTCCATATGCAAAATATCATGTTCATTACGATGATCTACCTCCTCAAACACCTCAGTGAAAAAATTAGTAAATTGGTAAGACTACGCCCCTTTGTAAAACCGTGTGGAGATTCATTAATCAATTTATGCCTATCAAGATGGCTACGAATTTCTCGGCAATTATTGATTCCACAAATTTTTCCACTATGGAGGTAAGGCTTATTGGTCTATAGGGTCTATAGTTCGAAGCTAAGGACCTGTCACCTGCCTTGTAAATAGGTATAACATTTGCCATTTTCCACTTATCAGACACTATGCCAGTTTGTAGTGATATGTTGAAAAGATTAGCCAAAGGTATGCTAAGTTCCTCTTTATATATATATATATATATATATATATATATATATATATATATATATATATATATATATATATATATATATATATATATATATATATATATATATATATATATATATATATATATATATATAAACACTGATCTCTGTGGTGTGGTGAGAATGGTAAAGCACTGCGTACCTTGTTCCAAGGTTCGTAGGTTCGAGTCTCCTTCAGCCAGAGATCAGTGTTTGTGTATATTTCGCCTGCTCTTGTGAATTCCTTGTATTGTTAACATCTCTAGTAAGGCTGATGCATGCAAGGGATGAGATGAAAAGCTGTAAGCATTCTCCTTGAAAGCTGGCTGCCTTGGATCAAAGTCTAGCGCAAGCTGGACGCCAAGGTATTGATTCAGTGTTGTGAGAATTATATGACACTGCGTTCCTTGTTCCAAGGTTCGTAGGTTCGAGTCTCCTTCAGCCAGAGATCAGTGTTTGTGTATATTTCGCCTGCTCTTGCGAATTCCTTGCATTGTTAAAATTTCTAGTAAGGCTGATGTATGCAGGGGATGAGATGAAAAGCTGTAAGCCTTCTCCCTGAAAACTGGCTGCCTTTGATCAAAGTCTTGCGCAAGCTGGACAGCAAGGTATTGGTCCAGTGTGGTGAGAATGGTATAGCACTGCGTACTTTGTTCCAAGGTTCGTAGGTTCGAGTCTCCTTCAACCAGAGATAAGTGCTTGTATATATTTCGCTTGCTCTTGCGAATTCCTTGCATTGTTAAAATCTCTAGTAAGGCTGATGCATGCAGGGGATGAGATGAAAAGCTGTAAGCCTTCTCCCTGAAAGCTGGCTGCCTTGGATCAAAGTCTTGCGCAAGCTGGATGCCAAGGTATTGGTCCAGTGTGGTGAGAGTGGTATAGCACTGTGTACCTTGTTCCAAGGTTCGTAGGTTCGAGTCTCCTTCAGCCAGAGATCAGTGTTTGTGTATATTTCGCCTGCTCTTGCGAATTCCTTGCATTGTTAAAATCTCTAGTAAGGCTGATGCATGCAGGGGATGAGATGAAAAGCTGTAAGCCTTCTCCCTGAAAGCTGGCTGCCTTGGATTAAAGTCTAGTGCAAGCTGGACGCCAAGGTATTGGTCCAGTGTGGTGAGAATGGTATAACACTGCGTTCCTTGTTCCAAGGTTCGTAGGTTCGAGTCTCCTTCAGCCAGAGATCAGTGTTTGTGTATATTTCGCCTGCTCTTGCGAATTCCTTGCATTGTTAAAATCTCTAGTAAGGCTGATGCATGCAGGGGATGAGATGAAAAGCTGTAAGCCTTCTCCCTGAAAACTGGCTGCCTTGGATCAAAGTCTTGCGCAAGCTGGACGCCAAGGTATTGGTCCAGTGTGGTGAGAATGGTATAGCACTGCGTACCTTGTTCCAAGGTTCGTAGGTACGAGTCTCCTTCAGCCAGAGATCAGTGTTTGTGTATTTTTCGCCTGCTCTTGAGAATTCCTTGCATTGTTAAAATATAAATATATATATATATATATATATATATATATATATATATATATATATATATATATATATATATATATATATATATATATATATATATATATATATATATATATATATATATATATATATATATATATGCGCTGGCATGGCAAGACGTGTGGCGGGCTAGCTGCGGGATTTTCAATTATAACTCCGGATCAACGAGGCTGACCAGGTTAAGACTCAACAGGACTTATTGTGAATATCCTGGGAAGATTCCAGTGAAGCGAGAAGACATTTCAGTGCACCGTTTCAAGGTAAATTGTGGAAGTGTTGTGCAGTTTGTAAAGGTTGGTGAGTGGTGGTAGTGAGGAAGACGGCCAGTGGAGGGGTGGGGGAGTACAAGGCCTACACTGTGTATGAGTACCGGCCAAGATTATCGTACATATAAACCTCGAAAAGCTCTTATAAAAACATGTATATCCAGCACCATGCACCATGCTTCCAGTTAACTTGGAAATGATTGTGTCGATGCATGGACTATTTAGAGGCATATGTTATGGAAAAACAATGTGAAATTAATGTTAACGAGGGAGTGACCAGTCAGTGCATCCACCCCCACGTCACGGGGGTGGGTGGAAGAGGCGGGATGTGTAACTAGATGGTGAGTGAACACATTGGTTCAGCAGTGCCCATACCCACATTGTTCATAGTGTACATGGGAAACAAATAAAGTTATGTGTATTGTAAGACAGTGTGAACAATATATAGTGCGCAAGTCCATGTGTATTGTACTTCCCGGGATATGTGTTCAGTGGTCAGTCGTCACGTGAGGTCACAGACCCTGAGCTGCTTTGGGGATTAGCGTGGACGGTTACAAAGCATGGCTTGCTTCTGCAGTGTTTTAAAAACTGAGTTTGGAGAGTTGAAGGAGGAGGTCTTGCTTCTCCAGGAGGAGATTAGGAGGCTGAAGGTCCACCTCAATGGGCCTGGGAGAGAGTGTGAGGTGGTTGGAGATGTGGGGAATGAGGCTTCTAGCAGTGAGGTGCAGTCTGTCTCTCACTGTGAGGAGGCTGTAGGTGGGGAGGTAGCAACGGGTACCAGCAGTGAGGTGCAGCCCAGCACCTGCTACAAGTGGCGAGTTGTTCACAGTAATGGGAGGCGCATCAGAGTAAGGAAAGTTAAGAGTGAAGATCTGAAGGTAGGAAATCGCTTCTCTGTTCTCCAGGATGAATGTACTTCAGTGGCCAGTGAAGGTAAGGGTACTACTGCCCCTGCTAATGAAGGTAAGCGCATTCTTGTGGTTGGTGACTCTCAGGTAAGATATGTTGACCGTGCTTTTTGTAATAGGAATAAGAAGATGAGAGATAGAGTGTGCTTCCCTGGAGCTGGTGTTGGGGACATTGTCAACAGACTGGATAATATCATGTCAGGTAATGGGAACAAGCCCATTATCTGTCTCAGTGCTGGTGGAAATGATATTGGGAAGGGTAGGAGAGAAGAGCTGCTAGATAAGTACAGGTCAGCTATAGATTTCATTAAGTCTAAGGGAGGGATCCCAATCATATGTAGCATCTTGCCTAGAAGGGGAGTAGGAAATGAATGGTTGTCTAGGGCAATTGGTGTAAATTGCTGGCTAGACAGATACTGCAAGGAACTTGCAATCCCATTCATTGACAACTGGAACAACTTTTATGGCAAACATGATATGTATGCAAGGGATGGGGTTCATCTCTCTGGGGCAGGGGTGGTAGCACTTGCAGACTCGATTGAGAAGGCCATTGGTGAAATGCCTATGATTTTAAACTGATGGAAGATAGAGGTATGGGTGTGTGTGGGAAACAAGCAGGTTGCAACACTAGGGTTGGAAACAGTAAATGTATAAAAGGCATTCAGCATGAAGTTATAAATAAAGACAATAGAACAGGTCAGAAAACAAAGGGGGACAGCAGAGGGCAGCAAGGGACTAGCTCCCTTAAGGTTTACTATACTAATAGCAGGAGTGTTAGAAATAAGATAGATGAGCTAAGATTAATTGCAAGTGCAGGAAACATAGATATTATTGCTATAACAGAGACCTGGCTCAATCTGAAAGATAGAGAGATGCCATCTGAATGTCACATACAAGGCTATAAATTATTCCACACTGACAGGGTCAACAGGAAAGGTGGTGGAGTAGCGATGTATGTCAGAGACAATTTAAATTGTTGTGTTAGACAAGATATTAAATTAGAAGCGTCAGCCACTGAATCTGTTTGGTTACAGCTTCTCGAGGGCCGAGAAAAACTAATTTTGGGTGTGATTTACAGGGCCCCAAATCTTGATAGGGAGTGCAGTAAACTTCTATGGGACGAAATTCGTAAGGCATCTACATACGAAAATGTTGTGCTAATGGGAGATTTCAACTATAGACAGATTGACTGGAGCAATTTGACAGGAAATTTAGAGTCGGGTGACTTTCTTGATACGATCCAGGATTGTTTTTTAAAACAGTTTGTGACAGAGCCAACTAGGGGAAATAACCTCCTTGACTTGGTTCTTGCCAGTAGGGAAACACTAATTAATAATCTTGAGGTTAATGATGAGCTTGGGGAGAGTGATCACAAATCACTCAGTTTTAACATATCATGGAATTCCCCTAATAATGGCAATCAAGTCTCCGTCCCTGACTTTCGCTTGGCTGATTTCATAGGACTGAAAAATTACTTAGGTGGGCTGAACTGGAATGACCTGACTAGGGGTCAGGTAGGTGGTGATGGTTGCCGATATGATGCTTTCCAGGGCATAGTTCTAGCTGCTCAGTCAAATTATGTTCCAAATAGGGAAATCAGATCAAACAAAAATGATCCTAAATGGATGAACAATAGATTAAAATATCTGATTGGTCAAAAGAGAGGCATATATAGGCAAATCAAAAGAGGAGAGGGGCAATTAAGAAATCGATATATTCAGTTAAAGAGAGAAATAAAAAAGGGAATTAGAAAAGCAAAAAGAGATTATGAGGTTAAAGTTGCAAGAGAATCGAAGACTAACCCAAAAGGATTCTTTCAGGTATACAGAAGTAAGATCAGGGACAAGATAGGCCCACTCAAAAGTTCCTCGGGTCAGCTCACTGACAGTGATAAGGAAATGTGTAGAATTTTTAACACATACTTCCTCTCAGTTTTTACACAGGAGGATACCAGTGATATTCCAGTAATGATAAATTATGTAGAACAGGACGATAATAAACTGTGCACTATTAGGGTCACAAGTGACATGGTCCTTAGGCAAATAGATAAATTAAAACCTAACAAATCCCCAGGCCCTGATGAACTGTATGCAAGGGTTCTAAAGGAATGTAAAGAGGAGCTTAGCACACCTTTGGCTAATCTTTTCAACATATCACTACAAACTGGCATGGTGCCAGATAAGTGGAAAATGGCAAATGTGATACCTATTTTCAAAACAGGTGACAGGTCCTTAGCTTCGAACTATAGACCAATAAGCCTAACCTCCATAGTGGGAAAATTTATGGAATCAATAATTGCCGAGGCAGTTCGTAGCCACCTTGAAAAGCATAAATTAATCAACGAATCTCAGCATGGTTTTACAAAGGGACGTTCCTGCCTTACGAATTTATTAACTTTTTTCACTAAGGTATTTGAGGAGGTAGATCATGGTAACGAATATGATATTGTGTATATGGACTTCAGTAAGGCTTTTGACAGGGTCCCACATCAGAGACTATTGAGGAAAATTAAAGCACATGGAATAGGAGGAGAAATTTTTTCCTGGATAGAGGCATGGTTGACAAATAGGCAGCAGAGAGTTTGCATAAATGGGGAGAAATCAGAGTGGGGAAGCGTCACGAGCGGTGTTCCACAGGGGTCAGTGTTGGGCCCCCTGCTGTTCACAATCTACATAAACGACATAGATGAGGGCATAAAGAGCGACATCGGCAAGTTTGCCGATGACACCAAAATAGGCCGTCGAATTCATTCTGACGAGGACATTCGAGCACTCCAGGAAGATTTGAATAGACTGATGCAGTGGTCGGAGAAGTGGCAGATGCAGTTTAATATAGACAAATGCAAAGTTCTAAATGTTGGACAGGACAATAACCATGCCACATATAAACTAAATAATGTAGATCTTAATATTACGGATTGCGAAAAAGATTTAGGAGTTCTGGTTAGCAGTAATCTGAAACCAAGACAACAGTGCATAAGTGTTCGCAATAAAGCTAATAGAATCCTTGGCTTCATATCAAGAAGCATAAATAATAGGAGTCCTCAGGTTGTTCTTCAACTCTATACATCCTTGGTTAGGCCTCATTTAGATTATGCTGCACAGTTTTGGTCACCGTATTACAGAATGGATATAAATTCTCTGGAAAATGTACAAAGGAGGATGACAAAGATGATCCCATGTATCAGAAACCTTCCCTATGAGGATAGACTAAGGGCCCTGAAACTGCACTCTCTAGAAAGACGTAGAATTAGGGGGGATATGATTGAGGTTTATAAGTGGAAGACAGGAATAAATAAAGGGGATGTAAATAGTGTGCTGATAATATCTAGCCTAGACAGGACTCGCAGCAATGGTTTTAAGTTGGAAAAATTCAGATTCAGGAGGGATATAGGAAAGTACTGGTTTGGTAATAGAGTTGTGGATGAGTGGAACAAACTCCCAAGTACCGTTATAGAGGCCAGAACGTTGTGTAGCTTTAAAAATAGGTTGGATAAATACATGAGTAGATGTGGGTGGGTGTGAGTTAGACCTGATAGCTTGTGCTAACGGGTCGGTTGCCGTGTTCCTCCCTTGAGTCAATGTGACCTGACCTGACTAGGTTGGGTGCATTGGCTTAAGCCGGTAGGGACTTGGACCTGCCTCGCATGGGCCAGTAGGCCTTCTGCAGTGTTCCTTCGTTCTTATGTTCTTATGTTCTTATAACCCCACTCAACAACCTGAGCCTCCCCCACCTAATTCCCAGGGGAAGTTTTTCCCTTCCCCTCCCAGCCCCTCAAACTCCACCAGCCCACCACGGTCAAGTTCACACTACCTTCCACGCACCATACCCACCCAGCATGTCATATTCCACTCCTATTGTCTAGTCTAGCAAATGGATGCCAACCAGGAGGAAGCAAGCAGCCAGGGAAATGGCACGGTTAGCAATACTAGGAGAGGCAAGTGTCGGTCATGCTTACAGCTTCGTTGTCTCAACTCGAATGGTTTCCTCCGCAAACACGGTAGTTGCCCTGGTTCAGGATGTCCTCCTGTGGAAAGTGATGATCCAGAGCCACCTCAGGCACCTGAACCCTCTCCAACAGATTTCATCTCATCAGACAATCTCTTGGAAGCAATTAAAGCAACAGGTACCAGGACACTCACACATATTCCCAAAGCAGCCCGTCCACACGCAGCTGGGAAACTTACAGACCTCCTGAAAAAAGTAAACGAGGGTTCCACTATCTTAAATGCTCCACCAACCATCAAGGCATGGCACAACTTGCTACTTTTTGGCAATGTCTGCTTAGCTGTGCCGGAAAGAAGGGGAAAGAGGCTAGCCTCAATGATAATTAAATCCTTAAGAGATTTTCCTAGAGTTGATAACCTCATTCGCCTTCCCCGTCAACACAAAAAAGGGAGAAGCAGAACCCCCACTCACTCTACTGACAGTGAAAAAGTCAGAGTCCAGGTGAGCAAGAAAATTGAAGAGGGCAACACAGTGGGGGCAATAAGAATTATTACCAGTGAAAATACAGTTGCTCCCAGGGATGCTGACACGGCTGAAGCACTTAGAGGAAAGCACCCTGCCAGGGAAACCAGTGGCACCAACAGTTCCAACACCTCTGTCCCCACTATGGAACCATTGATAGTGGAAGACTCAGACATTTACAAAGCAATAATGTCGTTCCCATCTGGCTGTGCTGGGGGTTACACTGGAATAAGGCCACAGCATTTAAAGGAAATGGTTAATCCAGTTATTGGGGAAATTGCAGAGACACTGCTTTCAGAGATCACAAGGTTCGTCAACAATTCCTTGGCTGGTCTGATCCCTGATGAAATTAGACCTTTCTTTTTTGGTGCAACACTTTGTGCACTTAAAAAGAAGGATGGAGGAATTCGGCCAATTGCAGTAGGCAACACCTTACGCCGCCTCGTATCCAAAGCTGCTGTCCGAAGTATTCGTGCACAGGCAGCCATGATGCTTCAACCAAACCAGCTTGGCTTTGGGGTCTCTCAAGGAAGTGAAGCAGCGGTTCATGCAACAAGGGCGTATATCAACAACCTGCCTGAGGACAATGCAGTGGTAAAATTAGATTTCAAGAATGCGTTCAATCTCCTGAAAAGAGACGTGGTATTAGCAGCAGTACAAGAACATTTCCCTGGTCTCTTCCCTTTAGTTTCAGCCGGGTATAGCAAGGAATCAATGCTTCTCTTTGGAGAGCATGAAATTACATCATCGGAGGGTGTCCAACAAGGAGATCCTCTTGCACCATTTCTCTTCTGTATAGCAGTTAGAGAAATCACAGTCAGACTGACCAGCGAGCTAAACATCTGGTTCCTAGATGATGGCACACTAGCAGGTACAAAAGAGTCCCTCCTACATGACCTTACACAGGTAATGACACGGGGACAGGAAATGGGTCTCATCCTGAATCCATCCAAATGTGAAATCATCTCAGTCAGTCAACAAGTGATAAATGCAGTGAGATCAAAACTACCAGGAGCAGCCCCCACAAATAGTGTCTTGCTAGGAGCACCTCTGGGAAGCAATGCCATTGACTCAATTCTCAGGAAGAAATTGGAAGAGTTAAGGAGAATGGAACAACGAATAGGCAATCTGGACACCCACGATGCCTTGTACCTTCTCACAAAGTGCTTGAGTCTGCCCAGGTTGACATATTTCCTAAGATGTGCACCTTCATATGATAACCCTATACTGCACGAATATGACAGTATTCTGAGGCAGATTTTTACGAAAGTACTTAACCTTACTCTAGAAGACGGGCAGTGGAACCAAGCTACACTTCCAGTCAGACTAGGAGGCATTGGTGTCCGCAAGTCATCACAGATTGCGTTACCTGCTTTTCTGTCCTCGTGTATTGCATCCAGAGAGCTTGTAGCAGCGATTCTCCCTGAACATCTTAGGGACAAGATAGGAGTCCAGGACCAAAAATTCATTGACGGAGCAATGATCTGGGATAATCTAACGGGCTCTGGAGCCAGACCTGCTCCCCCCAACAACCACAAACAATCACACTGGGATGGTCCAATAGTGGAAAATATTGCCTCAACAATGCTTCAGAGTGTGTCAGGGAAGGATAGAGCCCGCCTCCTGGCAGTGAGAGCCCCTCATGCTGGGGACTTTCTGTTGGCTGTTCCCAACTCCAGCCTTGGCACACGTCTCGACCCACAGACCATCCGCATCGGTGTTGCCTTTCGACTTGCCGCCCCTATTCTCGCCGAACACAGGTGTATTTGTGGCAGTGAAGCAGCAGACCGATTCGGGTACCAAGGTCTTGTGTGCCGTAAATCCGAGGGAAAGATTGCAAGACATGAGGAGGTTAATAACATTATCAAGAGGAGCCTC